>NW_023458559.1:30019739-30052104 GCF_013731165.1 Rhagoletis pomonella
CGAGTATATTTGGGAAATCCCTCAAGGTTTCGAGGATAATCGTAACAGTATTTTACTTTGAGGGGATTCCCTGAATTATTTGTTCGAGTTTGCATTGTTTCGAATTCTCAGGAAATTGTCGCACAGTGGGCAAAAGCTGTCCGTAAATAGTTTAAGTGTCCGGTTAACAGAGATTCGCGTCCGCTTAATAGAGCTTCGGGTACTTAAAAAACTATACTTTTATGTCCGCGTCCGTACATGGGATCGTCCTGTTAATAGAGCTCACTTTCTATGAAAAATGTGCCAAAAAGCTTGGGACCATCAAAATCGCCCGGCTAAGGGAGATGTCCGCTTATGAGAGCGTCCGTTTAAAAGAGCTTTCACTGTATATATATATTTCATGATCCCGACGAACTGGTAACACTCCTTTTTTGGAAGTCTTTTAATAACTCGTGAGATTTGCTCATATACATGGATATGTATGTAAATACCAACGTTTAGTTCCGCAAATCAAGTTTTACATATCCTGTGACTGTTCTTATTGTATACTAAAAGAATTAGATATCAGTATGTGACTGTACTTAACATAAAATACAAACAATAGGGCATATTCAAAGCCGAAATAAATTCGACTCAAGAAAACTATGTCAATATGATGGTTTGAGCAATTCGTACCATATTCATGAAATTTAGTCATGGCGACAAAGTACGGGCACGCTCGTATATTTTTAACCGACTTCCAAAAAAGGAGGAGGTTATCAGTTCGTCGGAATATTTTTATACCCGAGCGCACTTGTGCACAAGTGTATATTAACTTTGTTCACATAACGGTTGTTTGTAACAGCCAAAATGAATCGAGATAGATATAGACAAATGTATATACAAATGCTCAGAATGAATAGAGAAGTCGATTAAGCCATTTCTGTCTGTCCGTCCGTCCGTGTACACGATAAGTCGAGCAAAAATTGAGATATCTCAACGAAATTTGGTATGTAGAGTTCCATTTATCCAAGGTAGGGTGCTAATGAAAATGGGCAAAATCGGACTTTAAAACCACACCGACTTCCCATATAACGGTAATTTTCATAAATACGAAAACTGCGAGATTTTAGTAACTACTGAAGATCATTCACTCAAAATTGATATTTATAATAATTTTTAGACGAAAAATAAGAATATTATATATTTTTGAAAAATGGGCGTAGCCACGCCCACTTATGGTTACTTGTCTATATCTTGGCAATAAAATCGGGCAATAACCACGCCCACATTCCATATAAGGGTAATTTAGAGAAATACGAAATCTTCGATAAATCAGTAAATATTACAGCTAATTTATTCAAAACTGACGTTTGCAACAATTCTTTGCCAAGAAATACGTTTATGATAAAATTTTGGAAAATGGGCGTGGCACCGCCCACTTATGATCACATATATGTATCGCGGTAACCGTTATACCAATTTGTATCAAACTCGGTATGGTTATTGTGCTTTCTACATAAAAGCAAAACGTTCAAAATTATTGAAATCGGACTAAAATTACGGCTTTTCATATAACGGTTAATTTTAGAAATGCTCGAAACTTCAATATTTCGAAATCTAAGGACGCTAATTTACTCAAAATTGATACATCCCGGCTTACCATCTAGCGGTAGCTTTCGGAAAGGTGAAACACATATATTTAACACTTGCGCCGAGTATTTAATGTTCGGCTCCGCTCGAACTTAGACTTTCTTACTTGTTTTTTTTTTATATTTTTTTTTTTATGTATGTTACCGCATAACTTTGGACCACGTTAACCGATTTCTATAATTCTTTTTTTAAAGGAAAGGTGTTACCTCATAGGTGGTCCAATATTATTTTGATTTAAATCCAACCATTGAATCATAAAGAAATCAACGATAATCTTAAATTTTTATATGAGAGTTAAAGTCGGTTGTGTTTTTTGCTTAAAAATTACTTGTTTTTTTTTTGTCGGAAGATAATTTTCTTGTTGGTCAAATGAGGTCAATTTATGGCCGTCGCAATTGACTCAATAGCTTCACATAATAATCCGACATGCACTTTATTGTACTAGAGTTGATAGCGCTATGAAATTGCATACCCAAAGATTTTCTAAAAAATTAGAATAAAAAGCGTGAAATTTTGATGGAAATTTGTTGATTTTTTTAAATTTTGGTACGAAGTTTGAAACTTGGATTAATATGGTTTTTGTGTTAGCATGACGTATATTTTTATAAAAAAAATCATAAATAAATAAATACTCAAAACTTGTCAATATGTGGGTGTCGTATAATTATGATAAACGCTATATATTTTTTTAATGCATTGCTGCATACATAATTTAGAATTTCTTTACATTTTCGCTTCATTTGTGTAAAAGCATTACCAGTAAGCCGACCGCAATTTATATGCAAATTGTAAAAAAGGTGGGTATAATAAGAGCAACAACCGAAAATTAACAATAGTTTCTGGCAAATGCAGTAACTGGAAAAGACAGCAATAGATTTCAAACAGTACTCCTACAATTACAGCTAAGTACTAATATAAGTACATCCATACGTTCACATTTATGTTATAATGTCTCCTACATTTGTATTGTATGTGTGTACAGTAAAGGCCTGCATGAATTCATTCAAACTTCTAGCCAAACAGAGTACAGTAGATTTGAATATTTTACTTCACATACAAAACACTCATGGCCTTATTCATAAAAAATAAAATAGGTTTAAAGAGCTCTATAAAGTGACATTTTCATACAAAATTTCGATTTATAAAGCAGTTAAAGTGTTCTTTATTTTTTATGAATTTGGGTATCAGTGTTTGGAATTTTGTAAGTTATGAATATACATTTTGTTTTAAATTTTCTACCTTCAAATGGAGGAATGTGAATGAATGAATGGAAAGCATTCAAATCATTCAAGCTTATTTTGGTAAAAGTTTTTTTTCTATAAACAAGTTTTTTCGTATATATATTTTTGGATATCCATACAAAAAATTGTCATTAATTTCAATTTAGTTTCACTTTGTTTGAATATTGTAATGTCGACACATAACAAAATCAAAAAAATTTAAGGCAAAATCATTCATTCGTTTTGTATATGAATAACTCATAAGCCGTTTTGAATCAATTCATGCAGCCCTTTAATGTACAGTAAATTAAACCTAGCCGAAAATCATTAAACTTTTGTTAAGGATTTTTTGATTATTTCAATAGAACTATTAAAAAAAACTATTGCTAACCGTAGGTGTCACCCTAAAATGTAAAATGGCGAATCCTAGGTACAGCCAAACAATTTTTTTTTCGAAATTGTCTTGCAAAAATATTTTCGACTCATGCGATGTAGGGTGCATTTTTTTTGTTTGCTTGTAAGGTGGTACGGTCTAATGTTGGTTTGTTGGTTGGTTGCAGTGCTTCATAGTACTACTATGATACAATTAGCGCATTTGCGCCATTTTGATGCACTTTCGTGGGAATGATAAATTCCTATGCATGTCTAGTTTTCTTGGTCAAACCATCTTGACTCCCTGCTGAATCTGCCGATGTCACCTTTAGTAGATCCTGATATATCTGCTAGTTTTGTTTGTATGTGTCTAGCTAATGCTTTAGGCCTAATAGCCGCTAGGCCTGGGCATTGACAAGGAAAATGCTGAACGCTCTCCTCGCTACCCTCAATTTGACAGCTGCAACAAGCCCTATTATATGGGAGCCCCATTCTCTATACATGTTTGTCTATGGGCCAGTGGCCCGTAATGGTTGCTACAATTTGAAATATTTCTGCCCTTGATCTATTAAGCAAGTCTAGTGTCCTCGTCGTGTTATAGTCAGGCCAGAGTTCTGAGAAAAAAAACGCGTTGTAAGAATACAAACTTTTTATTTGATTACCGTTTAAAAATCTTCGTATTTAAATCAAGTGAAAAGTCTTAACAAAATCGATTTTTCCATTTTACACACTATACCTATAATGGAAATATTCAATTCAAATACGCCCGTATTAAAATTAAGCATTTTTCACTACACGGATGGCGTTTTGCACATCTCGGATGCTTTTTCATATGGAATTAAGAAAGTATATGTATACAAAGCATGCACAGCGGTCACACACATACATGGTATGACATAATGCACTAATCGCGCGCTGTTATGCTGATTTAAACTCAAAATTTGAAATCACATTTACATGTATGACTGTAGCTGAGTGTGTAAAGACGCTTGATGCAATTGGTTGCGGCCAAGAGGGTCTGGGTTCTCAATTACCATCAGACGGAACATAAAATTAAATTTTTTTCCCCTCTTAATTACGAAAAAGCATCTGTGCACTTCACAACCACATATCTTATAACGTATATACTCAAATTTAAAACGAGTTGGGTGGGTGCGCTTTCATATGCGTATTTTTTTTAATTTAGCACGTTTTTTTAATTCTAAAATTTTTTTCCCCTGAGTTTAGCTATTTCACAAGTCCATATGCCCAGCCACCTTCTCCTTGCCAATCCAAGAAAGTGCAAACCAATTTCTCTTTAAACGAATCCAAGGTAGGCTCTTGCCTTCGCCAATTCGTCGGTCTTCTCATTGCCTTCAATGTTCCTGTAGCCGGAAACCCAGACAAGAGAAACATTTATTGACGCCAACACTGAGCATAATTCCGTTTTACACTTCTGGACTAGCTGGGATTTGGTTATCGGAGATGCTAGTGCTAACAGAGCTTCTTGGCTGTCAGAGTATATTGTTGCCTTCTGAATTCGGCTGATGCCTTCTCCTAGAACCTTACCAGCTGCAAGAATGCCAAAGACTTCCGCTTGAAAGATGTTTGCCTCAATTTCTAGACGGAGGGATGACGTGACGCAAAGTTCCACGGAGTATACACCTGCTCCACACCACAGGCCATCTTTGAGCCGTCGGTGTAGAGAAAGATTGCCTCTTTATCGGCCACTCTGCCCCTCCTTCACTCTCTTCTGGAAGGGATTCGCACCTGTATGTTTTCGAAACTGAGATTAGATACCATATATTCGGTATTTTGTCGTGATTGTATTTCGTTGATGATCGTCCCGTACCCAAATTGGCGTGTTCACCATAATCCTGACTCTCTGAGTTTGACTGCAGATTTCATGGCCACTTCTTTTAACGCTTCTGTCGGGCAGGACCTAAGGGCGCCCGTTATTCCTGCCCCCACTGCTCTGTGTAAGGTATCTAGTTTATTTACATTATACTGCTCGTTTATTCCCGGCCACCAGACTATGGCGATATACATCCACATCACCAGTTTCGGTTTTAGTCCCCAATTCCTGCTGAAGATTCTCTTGTAGGTATAGTATGCTATGTCTACGATATTCGATGTTGATTTTCCAGTTCAGTTTGAGGTAAAGCATGACCTCCAAATACTTCGCGCCAGAAGATAGATTAAGCATCTTACCATCTTGCGCCGCTACTTTGAACTCGGGTATTTTGTTCCGATTGTGAATAGCATAAGTTCGTTTTTATCTGGCTTTACACTTAGCCCGCTTTCCGTGGCCCAAACGTGTAACCTTGCCAGTGTTCTTTTAAGTATTTCACTTACAGTTGAGAGGAAAGGGCCCATATCCGCCAGCGCCACATCATCGGCGTACGCCACAACTTTGACACCCCTTTTGCTGAGATCTTACCCATAGCAATGTTGAGAAAACGCCTCCCTGTGGGGTGCCTCTACTTACATGATGGGTCAACGACGCAGTCCCATTAGTACCGTGAATTATTATATAGTCTAGCATCGATTATATCCATCTGCAGACAGTCATGGTGTAGTGTACAAAATTTCTTAACCCCTACCCATTTATGTATTTTACACTCACGCATCCATTTGACACGCAATGCATAAAACATAATAAAATTGTTAAAAAGGGCAAGTCATGGTCGTAGTAATGTCACCCTCTTAAAATACTGTACGTACATATTTAGTAGTGTTGGGTGTTTTAGGGATCGAGTATTTTTGAGAGTACTGAGTACTTTCTCTAAATATAAACATGCTGGTAACATTTCAATGCTTAGTGTAGAAATCTCACAAGCTGACAACTTTTTATTCAATCTAACTAATATGTCTGTTAATCCCTAACTACGTCAAATAAATGGATAACCGTACTGCGTACAAGAATTGTATTTGAAAATTACTGAAACTTGAAATTAAGTACAATCATTTCTGAATAAAGGTATATTTAAAGATTACTCAGTACGATGTATTGTGGAACTCAGTACTTTTAAGTATCTATTCGAAACTGAGTACTTTGGAATCGATACTGAATACATGCATCAAGATGATGATTGGAACACAATATTTTTGAGTACTGAGTACTTTCGACTTCTTTTGTGAGTACTGAGTATCGATACTATTAAAAATCGGGTACTGCCGATCCTTTTGAGAATCGAGTTCTGACTCCTTTTTATTGCAATGTACTCCTTTGTACTCCCAAAAAAAAATATATGGAAATGTACTCCTTTATTATTTTTATACTTCTTTTGTTCTCCTTTTTCCAGCTATTATTTAATATTTTATCATATACAGGGTGTAAAATAATAACTGTCGCACAGTTTTTTTTGTTTTTAATAAAAGGCACCTTTATAGATATTGCGAAAATTTTATTAATTCGTTTTTAAATTTTAACCTTCATTTGGGTTTACCAACGGGTTTGGGAGAAAAACGCAAGCGGCACGTAAGTCTTCATCGGTTACTTTATTACATATCTTCTGTAAATATAGGCTAATATCCCTCATTTGGGTCCTTTATACTCCGTCTTTTGTCCAACATAAGGCCTCATACTCAGCAATCGAAAAGACTCCGAACCGGTGCCTAGGTGGGCATTCATACGACCAACGCTATACAGTTTTTTTTTTCTCTTTTTTTTACAAAGTCTAAGAAAAAGTACTCCTATAAAAGACGTGAGTGCCGCATGAACTTATCTCCCAATGCTTGCAAATGCAAATAAGGATTAATAAAATCAATGTAAAGTATTTACAAAGTTAACAAAAAATACTCTTTTTCGCAACATCTATAAAGGACCCTTTTAATTTTCAAAAAACGTATGCGACAGTTATCTTACGCCCTGTACTTTGCCATTCATATTGTGGCAAACACTACTTAGAGCCAATTTACACGACGACTTTTCACCCGGCGTTTTTGGGCACGTTCCCTTTTAAAAGGTCTTCGAAAATCCTCGTGCATTTACACGATGACTTTTTTTGCGGCGTTTCTTGCGTATTTTTGACATTTAAGCGTAAATTTTTCTTTGGTCAACTCGTTCGTCCTCATTTTTAAAGCGGAGCGAATCGCGAACTCAAAGCAAAAATACGAAAAAGTGAACTCGATAAAAGCGAAACGTCAAAAAAACCGCTATTGCTTGGAATTCTTTTGTAGAATTTAGTTGGGGAAATTTCCTATAAGGGCGGTCATTGAAGAGGTGGTGAGCGAAAGGGTCCCTAGGGACGCCTTAGAAAAATCGCCAAATATCACAATTGGGTGCCACGCCCACTCCCTCTTTGATCAACATCTATTTAACGACCGCCCTTATTGGAAAGCCAGCCCATTTAGTTATTTATTTTTAACATTTACTGTTGCTTTGAAAAAGATTTCTAAAATATCTTTGTTTATTTGTACCTAATTAATGGTAATTTATAACAATAAATTGCACAATAAATAAAAAAAAATTGTACTCCTTTTTTAGGTCTTGTACTGCTTTTTCCTATCGAAAATATAAATGTACTCCTTTCTCCGTTTCAAAATGTGGCAACCCTACTCTTACGCGTCCTTTATCTTTCAGTAGTGTGTGAGGTATGAATACAACAAGTAATTGAAATTTAATAAGTGTGCTCCGGGTGTTATACATATATATGTATGTATGTATATAATTTCATTGTCCAGCTTGTCTGATGTTCGTCTTCGCCAAGCTGGCTCAGCTTTACTTTATGTATCTCGAAGCAATGACGCTGTTGCAATGAAAGGATTATGACAGATATTGCACATATACTACCTAGATATACATATATATATATGTATATGTACATATGGTTTTTTCGAAGCTGCGTTTTTCACAGATTCTGGTAGGATGTATTAAAATACTCCTTCAATAAAAATGTTGAAGTTGTAGTGCCAAAAATAACGCAGTTACATACCACTTTTTAAAAACCCCTACCAGTTTTTACTCATACTCATTTTATAATGTTTTTTGCTTCTCCTGTAAAATAAAAAAATTGTTGGTTAGGGCTAGTGATGGGACAAGTTCGTTCTAAAATATGCGTTATTTGTTTTCGATCTGAAACAAATGCCTTTTAGTTTATTTAAAATTTCCTTACTTATGATTTATACCCACAATTTGGGTAAATACCAACTACTTGGGTACTAAATATTGTAATGTCGACACAAATATCAGAACATCTATTCACTCAAAAAAATCTAAGCCAAAATCATTAATTCGTTTTGTATATGAATAATTCATAAGCCGTTTTGAATGCATTCATGCAGCCGTCTAATGCGCCACCATCTCTATTACACACCTCTGTATAAAAAGAGCGTTCCTTGAAAGAAAATAGTCGTGTAGTCTCTAAAGAGAGTAAACCGGATGGAAACAACTCCTTGGGCAACAGTTGGGTAGTATTTCCTCCCAAAGGGGAGTAAAATTGATGATTCAATAATACTTATTTCCTCACTTACACACGTTGGCACAGTAGAGAGTTATTTATTTGAATAGTATGCGTGGGTCTCGTGTTTCCAATCTTACTATTCAATTATTAAAACATTCTCAAAATGTGAAATTAAACAAACTTTCCATTGGTTCTGCTCGAAAATTTGAATATTTCGTTCGATAAATGAGCAAATCTCACGAGTTGGTACATTCTCCGACAAAAGCAAAAGCAAGCTTTTAAATTAAGGTGTTAATTTTTTTTCGAATTTTTATCAGTGGGATCGTGTTGCTCGTCTCAAAATTTATAATACTAGTGTAGTAAAAAATACATAATTTTTTTATTTTAGAATAAATCCGGTGGAATTTCCCCCCTTTCTCCCCGCGAAGATCCGTCCCTGGTATGTATGCATATAGAAATGCACTTGTTTATGCTTTGAATGGCATGTTGACACACACACACACACCCAACAACGCTTGTAAGCTTCCTGTTGTTTCTACTTTTCTTTATTTTGTTTTTATAATGCTGCTTTGTTTTTGTTACCATTGTTATTGTTTTTCTTTATTCAACGCATGGATATATATCTACAGAGGAGTCAAGTATTTTAACTGGCGATGGTAGATGAAGATGGGCAAACCGTATCAAACTGATGGGCGACCAAGCGCCAGCACTAAACTTTCAACAATAAGTACTATACACACTTGTGTGTATTTATTCCACCTGCACCCCTACCAACCAACGTTGGCCAACCGCCCTACTGACTTGCCACCACTCATTCTAGCTTTGTAACGCCTTTGTTGCTAGAACAATGGGAGCATCATCTATTATATAAAAATATTTGCAACGCACCCACTCAAAAGTTGACGAACTCATTTGCGGAACTTAAGAAGTATGGGCAATTTATAGGAGAGTTGGGTGAATGGACTCGTAACATCCAGGCAATAAATACTTAAAGTTTTCGTGTGCTTGTGTTCGTATACACACGTACATATGTGTGTGTGTTCGAATGCAGCTTTTCTTAATCACATCAGTTAAATCAGTAAGTGCCTTGCAGCAATAAGGTGGCAAATTTTCCGTAAAGGACCAGTATTTCAATGGTAAAAATTTGACTGGTCAGAATTGGACATTTGCTTGCATCGAAATTGTCAGCTTTCGACCAGTCCCCAAGGAATCGGTCTAGAGATAGACGAAAAATTCAGTTTGGGTTTTGTCTTGCAATTCAATAAAAAAAGTTTAAAGAACACCACCCTGTAAATGTCCCAATCGCTTGGTCTGGCCTTGATTCAAAGTGAACATTTGAATACACATTTATATTCGTGGCTTTAGCTCAGTGCACAGAGATGCTTGCCACTATTTGTTAGCTTTCAGGAGGGTCCGGATTCAAATGCCGTCAGAGGCAACATGGTTATAAAATGATACATCTTTTTTTTGTGTTTCCAAAATATGAAAAAGCATCTGTGAAGTGCAGAAAGCAATCTTACTCCAACGAAAAAAGTCTCCAAAATTGGACTAGTCCAGGACTATCTTACGGTCATTGTTGATTAGACCGGTCCTTTTCCAATGACACGCCAATGCTAAAAATGGCAGTTGAAACTGTTGGCAGGGGAATTGTGAGGGACTAGTGCTGGTAACAATAGCGACTATCTGAGGGCTAACCTAGGGCGAGTCTGAATTGCTGTAGGGTGCTTACTCTTCGCTCAAGTATACCGCACCATGCACCATTTGTTATTATGCTGTAGTAATTTGTTAAATTAACAATTAGCTGATAGTGCACGTAACTTTGTGTCACCGCCTTTCATTATGCATTAAAAATGACAAAAATAATGAGGTATGCTATTTTCGCATTTCGATTATCAGCAAGTGCACCGGAGCCGCTAATGCGTCTAGCCATTCTTTTATTTTTTAATTGGTGGTCATAGGACCCATGGGGTAACCTACTATTTTCTGTTGATTACAACTTCATATTTGTTAGTGTACTACGTATTAAATGACATGCATATGTACATATGTGTATGGTAAATAAAAACGATGTGTTGTAATTAAAACAAATTGCACTCAAAAGAACTATTTATAGATTGAAAAATTAGTACATTTGTATTGGAACAAAAAAGTGCAAATCGAGAAATGCAACAATAATTTACATATCGCTACCTCAAGGTGAAAACGTTGGCACATTTTTTATTTAGTTTTTGATGCAGAATGACAGATAATGCGAGACTGCATCTATTTTTCATGGCTTCGTGAATTATGGCCGCGAGTTTAAGACTGCGGTCCAAAAATGAAATTAGGCCTCACGGGCATAATTCATTTTGCCAAGTAAAACTACGCCGCGATCCAAAAATGATCTAAAGCCTAAGCAAAAAATACCAAAAACGAAAAAAATTATAATTTTTTTATAAATAACCTTTTTTGAAAGAAAGCGGCCGCGCTTAGGGATTATAAGCCTCACTAAGTAGAATGCTCCCTGAACACCTTTTGCAGATAACACCTTTCTTTATTTTGTGGTTTGATTTGACGGCCAAATGAAAAATAAAATTTGTTTGTGATTTGATGTGGATAATTTAATTCTGCCAATTAAAAACGATCAAAAAATTAAAAGAGGCAGCGCGGGCATAATTCATTTTGCCAAATGAAATTAGGCCGCGATGAAAAAATGAAATTAGGTCGGCGGAAATAATTCATTTTGGCAAGTGAAGTTAGGCCGCGATCAAAAAATTAAATTAGATCGCCAAACAAATAAGAAGGAGGCCTTAATTCACACGGTCAAAATTCCATTCCCCATTTTTCATCTATCCTGAACAATTTCAAAAAAAGAGTTGTCACCTTTTTACCTGTGCACGTTTAAGAAATGCTTTTCCTGCAATCCATTTGGTTTTGTATTCGTATTTTTATTTTACCGAGTAAATGCAGTAAAGAAATACTTACCAATATTTAATATTTGAACTTAAGTTAAAAATAAAACATGATATTCATGAAAATTCTTAAGTATTTAGCTCATAACTTATTTGAAGAACTTCGTGAAAACAACATCTAATCTTGTATTGCGGGAGACACGAGAATCCAACTTAATTTTTAAGTTATTGAAGGACCTTACTCTATTCATAGCTACGTACAGTGGGCCGTGAGTAAAACAATCATCTTAGAGGTAGATGTAGTTCAACTCTCCACAATGTCTGTCACGGAACTTTATTAATCGTAATCGCAAACGCAATTATCACTTGAAATTGACGCGGTAAAGAAGAATGATAAAAAAACTGTTCCTTTAACAAAAAACGTCTTACTCACGAAAAAGTTGCTTAAAGTACGAAAAAGTTAATACAATATATTGGGCGCTGAATTATATATAGAATATAGAAGCGTTGAGAACGAGTTAAGTGAAGCTTTAAGGGCTGGTTTCTCCATCTCGACTTAACTTAGTTAAGCCAATTTTCTTGACTTAGTCATGAATAAGCTGTGTAAAACGTAGGCTAACTTTTGACTTAAGTCCAAAAAGTGGCTAAACTAAGTTAAGTTGAGTTGGAGAAACCAGCCCTAAATGTTTATATTTTTTCACCATTTTTTGTGTGTAATCGCAATTAATGAATTACTGCAGGCCCTGGAAGTGGGATGGAGGGAAGCTACAACGTCAATGCGTATACTGAGACCTGTGGTAGTGTGCAGTTGTACGCATTGAGGCTGATTATTCTGAACCTAGGGGAGTCCGAAAAATATCTAGGCGTAGTACGGAACAAAAAGCTGAAGGGGCACAAAATGTACAAGAGCGAGTTAAAAAAGCAACTATAGCCCTCTAAAGCTGTAAGGCGACGATTGGCCGTAGTTGGAAGCTATCCCGTAGCATCATGTATTGGTTATACAAGTCCGGCTAGGGCTGGAAATAAAATTTCACTTAACCAACCACAGCAGCGTCTTTCAAGCGGAAGTCACTGTTATACAGGAGTCGGTTGAACACTTACCTAAGAGAAGCAATATGTTAGATCATCTTCATCTACTCAGACAGTCAGGACACACTCAAAGCACTTGACTCGGTCAAATGTTTGAATAAATTCGGAATTTTATGACATAAGCAAAGAATTATTGATTCCACTATTGGGTTATTATGATCGGTGAAACTTGGATCGGTAAAGTCAATCATCGCGGTGTTGTTTTGATTACTTATTATCAGGGAACGGACTTTTAGGACCTAAAAACCTATAAAAAACGCAAAATAAAATAACGAAATAGTCTGGAAAAGGCAAAATAAAATAGCGAAATAGGCAGAGAAAAGGCATAGAAATAGCAAAAAGGCAAACGAAGGCACTAAAAAAAGACAAAAACTAAAAAATAACACTGGTTTGCAGGAAAAATGTTCAACGGACGCCACTACATACCCAATGTTTATATACAAATGCTCGCTGATCCCGAAAATCGAGTTAATTTTTTATTCTATGGGTAAGTTTTCGATATATTTTCAAGTGTACATGGCGTATGAGTAACATTCTGCTCATTTTTCATACAAAAAATCTTTGCGCATTTTCATATTTTTATGAATTTGGCGTATACATATATAAAGAGTATGTGGAGCAAGGACAAATGAAACGTTATGTAAATACAAGACAATATATATATATATCGCTCCACTTTCGCAGGCCTGGAGGGGATTAGGCATGCCGCTCGCCGCTACCTGCAAACCCATTCTAAGGAAACTATCTTATAAACTAGCAAAGGACAGGTGGGCTAGTCTTTCCACCTGCACCAGTACGAAGCTTACGTGGCCAAAATGGGACAAAGTCGAAGGATCTCCTCTTGCTGAGCAGAGGGAGCCTAGCCGCAGCTGTGGGTCTGCTAATAAGCCATGTTGCCATCGGAAGTCAGGCGGAGATTTTAGGGATTCCCCAAAACGACTTCTGCTCAAGAAACCTTGCGGCACCTTTAATGCAAGTGCGAATGCCCCGCACTTTGTAGAAGAAGACGAAAGTTTTGGGATCCGTTAGTCGCCTAAATCTCTGGTAAAATTTTCGGCCATTCTTCTGTCGGTCAGCATTCCAAACTCTTCGCCCTAACGTATTTCAGCCTCTCTCTTCTTATTGCGGTCACCCTTACCTCTTCAGATCCCTATAGCGGTGCCCCATAGCGTGCGTTGCGCCCCATCGCAGCGTGGCCCTCTAGGCGGCGGTACTTAATGAGCGCTAAATGTAGTTCCACTGCTCGCATATGTCGGCTTATTGAAGAGTGCTCTCTGAGAGCAGGTGTGAGAGTCGAGTAGCGAATGCATTGGCTGTCTGTTGTGATTGCAGCTTTTCGACGTTAAGCTTTCCTTGCATATTTGGGCGCACATTTTTTGCTGTACAAAGGCGGGTGCATATTTTGGCTGCAACAAGTTAGTGCTCCGAGTCGAAGTTTGGGACTCGGAGTGGACATACGTCTAAAATAATGGAAATGTGCCTTCCGTCTCTCACAACATGATCTATTTTGTCTCTCGGTTTTTGAACTGGAGACAGCTACGAAGATTGATGGATCTTTTTGTGCTTTTCCGACGGTGGTTCCAAAGATCCCTTCCTTTCCTTCCCTAGCATTGAAGTCGCCAAGCACGACTTTGATATCGTGGCGGGGGCAGCGCTCGTATGTGCGCTCCAAGCGCTCATAGAAGTCATCCTTGGACAGTTCATGCTTCTCTTCCGTCGGCGCCTGGGCACAAATCAACGAAATGTTGAAGAATCTTGCTTTGATGCGGATTGTGGCGAGACGTTCGTCCACCGGGGTGAACGACAGTACTCGGCGACGGGGTCTCGCTCACCACAAATCCAACACCGAATTTGCGCTCCTTTACATGGCAGCTATAGTGTACGTCGCAGGGCCCCAGGCGTTGCTTGCCTTGCCCCGTCCAACGCATTTCTTGGATGGCGGTGATGTCAGATTTTGTTCTTACGAGGACTTCAACCAGCCGGGTAGAGGCACCTTCCTCATTAACGGTCCGGACATTACAGGTGCATGACCTCAAATCGTAGTCCTTTAAACATTTTCCGTGATCGTCATAATAAGGGGGGTCTATTCGAGGCATTGTTTCGCTTCTTCTGGAAGGGGTCCACGAAGTCTACAGGTCGATAAGTCAGGTCCTAAATGCGAATCCACTAGGCTATGTTTATTAGAACTTGTGTAAGAGTTGTCGAGATGCCACTTGATAATCTCGCGTCAACAGATGCTTCTTTATCTTCTTCTTCTTGTTTGCACTGTAACCGCTTGAGCGGTATTGGCTAAGTCCTATAAAGAATACCAGTCGTTTCTCTTTTGTACCGACTGACGCCAATTGGAAATATCAAGTGAAGCCAAGTCCTTCTCCACTTGGTCTTTCCATTGCAGTGGGGGCCTCTCTTCCTCAGCGAGTCCCGCGTCAAGTACTTTCAGAGCTGGAGTATTTGTGTCCATTTGTAGGATATGGCCAAGCCGCACCACTGCACTTTAATTCACTGCACTATACCTTTTTCGTTTCATAAATCTGACCGCCACCAACGTTTAAAGGCCCATAAATCTTCCGCAAAATCTTTCTCCAGACTCCTCCAAGAGCTGTTTGATTGCATATTTTCATTGTGCATGCGCCATACATCACCACAGGCATGATTAGTGACTTACGGCGAATGCGCACTTTACTTCTCGATTTTCTACTCAATCCGAAGGAGCATTTAAGTGCAAGCGTGATTCTGAATTGGATTTCGTTGCTGACATTATTATCGGTTCCTAAGTAAACGAAATTCTCTGCTTTCTCGAAATTATAATTGTCAACAGTGACGTGGGTTTGTAGACGCGTATGCTCTGATTGTTTGCCTGATGACAGAGGATACTTAATTTTGTTCTCATTCACCACCAGACCTACGCGCTTTGTTTCTCTATCTAACTTCAAAAAGGTAGAACTGGCCGATGAAGTGAAAGTTTCATCTTCTTTATTATTTATACACTTAGCATGTGGCACCTAACTGATGACTCCAAACTGAAAAATAAATTAACAAATTTGGTAAAGAAAGAAAAGCACTACCAATTTTAATAAGAAATTATTGAAACGCCAACGCTGAGCAGCTCAGTTCCGCGGCTCTTATTATCTTCTCCAACATTAGTGTGAAGAAATCAGGCAGTCGACCTGTCTGAAATCGTGTTTGGTTCCGAACGGCTGGGAGAAGTCTTTCCTATAAAAGAGAGAGGACTGCACTTGCAAGGACCAGTCAGTTGGTTGACGGTGGATTTTAGTCTTTCATACAATAAGTTCGATAAGAACTTACAGCCGATACCCAGAAGCCTGATTATACATAACTCTAAAAAATTGCAGAACGCATTATCCACATTGTCTTTGAGCAAAAAGTATGGAGGACATCTTTTATTTCGGTCGTTTATTGTCATCATCGATTGGTCCGTGTGGAAAGATTGCTCAAAACCACCCTCTCTAAACAAAGATGTCACGATTGTTGGCTAATTCCTTTCCATACCCACAGAAGTCCCAATCGTCGTAAATTTTCAGTAAGTCCATATAGGCTATTTTACGTTTTGCGTATTACTTTCGCTTTTTTCATTTGATTTGTAATTCATAACAACAATACGAAGCAATCAACAAATGACTCAGTGGAATATATAAATAGTTATTTCTTATTTTAGTACATATGTATGTATGTATGTACAGCGGTAAGTAGATGTACATAATATAATATATAGCTGAGTGATGTTTACGGCGACGCATCAATGCAACCACAAATCGAGTACGCGTATTGTTAAAATGTGAATAAGGGGACAAATTAAAAAGGATATAAACAAAACAACTTTAGCGACAACTAAGTCATCCCAGGATACTTATAAAACACTTGCACACGCTTGAGTGGAAAAAGGCTATGCGCATGCATACGGACAAACCTCGACTCACTAGGCGAGTAGTTACGAACAATCAACCTGATTACCTGTAAAATGCGAACGCAGCTTTCAAGTACCCACTACCTGGCCGCACACACGCGCACACGCACATTGGTACATATTCTCCACTTGGACGCTTGCATGGATAAAAATGAGATATTATATGTAGTACATATATACATATATGCCGTGTGCAACATCCCTTTTGATGCAACCAAATTAAAGTTTACACAGGAAAATGTGACGCGAAGGAAAACACTTAAGCGCAAAACCCCAATATGAAGTGGAACTACTCAGGGCTACTGTGTGCGCATGTATGCATGGATGGATGGATGTACTCCCTACAGCAAACACTATGTAGTAGGGATGTAGGGAATTCCGGGATGACATGATGATATAAGTATAGCCCACTAAATTACAGGAGGATAAAGTGCAAGGCAGTTTGCTGGCGGTGTCACGCATTTTCTTCCATATAAAGTATGTTCGACAATTTGTTTATATGGAAGAAAATGTCCAACAACGTTTACAAAATCCCCAAAAAATCAACGGTATTTTGTAACTGCTTGAAACTTGCAGTTTGTTTTGCATTTTATCCTACTTTAATTTAATGGGCTATAAAACTGCGTACCTAAAATGTTTCTAAAATTTGTTGAATAAAAAGTTTGAAATTTCGGCTAATTTGTATGCATTTTTATTATTTTTGCACATGTTTTGAAATGCACATTTAAATTATTAATTAATTATTAAATATATGTAAAATAAGGTAGACTGAAATATTAAATAAACAATGGAAATATAGACAAAACTGGTAGACATGTGGCTTCTTTCAGCCACACAATAAATATATATGTTGACTTGAGTTTTTTTCCCATCGAGCTTTTTTCGACATACCTTAAGTTACTTTATCAGATATGTATACGTTACAGTATTATTAAGTGCGCATGAATTTACTTACTGGCTTTTGTTTTGTTACTAATGAAACATTTTTCTATTTAAATAAAAAAGTAGGTTTCAAACCCATTTATATATTATTTATTATATGGTAGGACAGCTTCTCAAACTATAATGATGTAATTTTTTCATGTTAATTTGCTGGAAAATAATGAATATCTAAGTACCGAGACTAATTCCGGGATCCCGGGATTGTATGAACGATATCTCGAAAATCCCGGGATCGCAAAAATTTAAAAAATTAATATCCCTACTATGTACATAGGTACGCGCTGAGCAAGTTACATGAATATGATGTTGCAATTTGGGACGCTGAAAGAAGTACGAACACGCTCACTTGCATAGACACATATGTACATATGTACGTACATATATACATACATATATGTTGCGCGTTTTGTTGGCAGTATCTAAGCACTTCCGATGCAATTGCAAAAGGGCCATATACGGATTGCAAGAAAACCTCATCTTCGAAAACAGCCCTGAGGCTCAGCTGGAGTTCTGTAAACATTGAACACGAAATTACTTGCGAATAGGACTTTTCGTTGCAGAGTGACACTTGTTAACCTTTTTTTTTGTAATCTCACTAGAAAAAACGACGTGAAATTGGGTGGAGTGCACTTTGTTCGCTTTAGAAGTAAGATAAAGTTTTCTTTCATTGCATTCGTTTGTTTATATTGGTCAAATGTAAACATGTATGTATGCACATTAAACTGCATCACCAAAAAAAATTGTTTTTTTTCGCCGGGATTACAAAACTTATAATTTATATTTGAAGAGTAACACCAAAATATTTCGAAAAAATACTAAGATTTACGTGAGCTGGGCCGATTTGAAAATTTCTCCAAAATTGGAGTTTTCTATGAAAAAAAGTTCTTAAGCCATTTCGAAAAAAACCCTCACATTAGGAACCAGGTTAACCTTAAAAAATCTGCATAAAAATATAAAAAAAAAAATTCTCAACATAATCATGATATTTAATGAGAGTTTTTATGATGATCTTTAACATTTTTCAAATATTGGTTGAAGAAAACTTGAATAACTGGTCCAAAACAAAAAGAATTAGACCCTATTCCTTTGCAAAGAATTTGAATTTTTTTTAAATATTTTTATGCAAAAAGCTTAAACTTTTTGCCATCTGAAGTATTTTTTGTTCTTACTTAATACTTTAAGAAAACTTTTTTTATTCATAAAAAACCAATTTTTAGAGGTGTTTTTAAATCGGTCCAGCTCACGTAAATATTAATATCTTTCTGAAATATTTTGGCGCAAGTCTTAAAATATAATAGACTTTATAATTCCAATCGAAAAACAGTACCAATTTTTTTTTTTTGTATGGGTAGTGATCTTGTCTAATGCACATATTGTGTGTACGCCTCTCGGTACATTCAAATGGGATAGCAAATATTGAAACTGTTGGCACGATTTTGCGAAATGGCATATCTTCTCAAATATGCCTCTCAATAGATATGGCAATAATGGGAATACATACACATAAAAATACAAAAGCGTTTTAACTCAAACATGACGCTTCCAGCCAATCTTATACCTGCAGGTTTATTCGAGTATGGTGACTCAATTTGAACGCTACTTTTGGGGCGTTGGAAAATAAGTCTCAAAGTAACTTCTTCGCTCATTTCACCTGGAAGAGTAAGACGTGGTGTACAAATACCTCTTTTATGAGCGCTTGATGTAAATCTACAATCTCTAACTCGGTCATAATATAAAAATCGTTAACGACGGCCAAGCTGAATAACTAAGTGGTCGTTGGTCCCATTGTGGGAAAATTCAGCCTCCACAACGAAGCATCCTATAACACACTGAGTCCTCTCGTTTTCGGCGAGATCAGAATAATGGCGCTCTGCTGCCCTAGGCTCCTAACGAAGTAGTAGTGGGACGACGAGAAGGTTTCAACGCCAGGGCGAATTTTGATAATAATGATATCTGTATTATGGAGAAAACACTTTTGCACTCTGTGGAATGATAACAGCACTGATTTCAGTGGATCAGATGAATACGAGGGCCCACTCGATGACGATGGAATGGATGTAAGAACATCTGACTATGACGAGGTACGAACAGAAATTTGCCGGCTGGTCTTCTAGCACAACTATCCAAGTGCGGTGACAATGAGATGATCCGACTCTTATGCAGGTCTTTAATCTGATGCCGGGGAAGAAGATAATAAGAAATGCTGGCCTGAATCTCTCTAGTACAATCTTTATTAAGAGCCTAGAATAACTGGCGTATGTCGTTGGCAACGACAACATCGGTAAAAACAATCACTTCGTCTGTTTTCTCTTTTCCAAGTTGGAAGTATGCATGTAAGTAAAGTGAGTGGTGCTGGAGGTGAACGAGAACAAAACGAATGATCTATCCTTTAAAGTATTCAACGTAGTGACAACTGATGGTAGCAGCGGTAAAGATAGGCCTGCACTAAAAATGGAGAGACCAGGTGGAGAAGAACTTAGCTTCACTTGGCATTGTTTGGCCGAGCTTCTCCTCGGATTTGTGTCGTTTGCCTTGGTTGTATTCTTATGATAAGCTGCCTTGTCTACTGACGCCGCTGTTAAAAAAAAAGGTTTTTCCTACATTTTCGTGCGATGTTGCTTTGACCCGGGGTTGTACCCACGCTCTGCGGAGTGGAAGCGTGCACTGCTTTTCACTACACCACAGCGGCCGCTATGGTATAGACTACCGTAATTCTTGAGAGGAGAATTAAAAAAATAGTTATACAGCTAAACAAAGTGTTAACGCCATCTATCTGTGTGCGGAGCTAGTATTATATAGAGGGTACCGCAACGAAAGGATAATTAGGCAGTGCTCAAGGATATCTTTTCATATGAAATTAGATCATCATTAGTGCTTGAGTACATTGAGAAACTTATAGGTCGATTATCGATAGCAATCGAACTTCAGTTGTATTGCTAGTGCCAAAACGATATTACAGTTGGAAACTGGCAACTTTCAACTGACAACTGCAGTTGCTACAAAGTGTGTATACAGGCGACTACATTTTTGTGGTTGCTAGGAATGATTTGGAGCATATTTAGGATCGAAAATTGAAAAGTGTGTCATATATTTATATTACTTTTTAATCGTTTGAACGATATTAACATTCTGCAATGCAGTTGTCTATTACAGAATATGGTGAAAATAACAAAACAATAGCTTGAAATTTTAGTTCCCGTGGAGTACGCCCTTTTGGCGAAACAAAAGCGAACACTGATTGCAAATTGTTTCCTTTACCAATTGAAGCATCTCCAACCACACCAAGTTTTCCAAATTGAAGTCATTGCTGTGGCACTTCTTTCTGCGAGAAATCGAAGAGGTGCGGAGGTATTGGAGTTGAAGAAAAAGCGGCGCTCGCTCGTTTAATAGCAGCGCGAGCAAACTTCTCGTGCCTCGCCTCGTTGCTGCCACGAGTACGAGCTGCAAGCGCCTCGTTGCTTGCGAGGCATGGCGTAGGAGTTTGCTCGCTCGCTCGCTCGAACTCCGAGTTTTTGCCTACCCTATCTGGCATACAGTCAAATGATCTATGCCGGTTCTGCGACTCGGGAAGTGAGACACGACTAGATATTATTATCGAGTGTGATGCCATCTGCAGAAGACGTGAGCGGTGTCTAGGCTAAATGTGGCCGTAGCTTGTGCACATTCTCTCCCTACCCATGAAGGCGCTGCTGGTATTATTGACGGATTTAGGAGTAGATGAAGTATTGTAAAGGGAAGAGAGCCAAACAGAACATTAGGTCGAAGTACACGCCTCATTTTAATATCGATCTATCTACATATATCTCGCGCTTTATGAATGCTATACTTAATTTAAGCTATACTTAAGTTAAGAAGAATTTAAAGTTAACCCAAACGTGTTAAGCTAAAAAAATTACTTTAAACAATGGCTTACGTGTTTGCCTTAGACGCGCTCGTTGTAGATATAAACAAAACCCAAACTAAGGCACTCGGCACATTACGCGCCTAATCAAAGTAGAGTAATCGTTTCATCATACCGAAACGAATGCATGACGACTCGACTTCTGCACACTTGCACGCCCTGCATAAGTCACCAGCTAATAAACACTTTTACACAACAAATTTTTTGGCCGTTCTTTCGCAACACGCACTTCCGCAAATTATTCCGCTCCGAAATATTGCATAAACGCTTGTGGTTTAATGCAATTTGCACGAATTTTAGCACGAAATCGTTCATTTCCAATTATTTTCTATTGAATTGACCAATAAATTTTATTTCCAACACAAAAAAGTAAACAAATGACGATTTCAAAACTGCAAGCGCTTTACAATGTTGGGCGCTTCGATGAAGCTTTTATGATTAGGCGCAAACATGATTTTAAATCGTAATCTACAGAGCTTCATTGAAATACATGGGTTCGGCATAAAAGCTTTATACTTTAGTATGCCGAAACGATTACACTACTGTGATTAGGAGCTTAATGTGCGGAGTGCCTTAATGTCATTGTATGTACATACATAGATATTGCAAGTACATATTATGCATTTAGTCTTATCTCTGACTTCTAAAAAATATGTGCATATGAATGTGGCTATGTATACTACAAAAAAACTGAACAAGTGAGCTTTATTAGAATAATTAAACGCCCATATATCCATAAACGACCAAAGAGTAGTATCACTCAGCTTAATGTCATATTACGTGTTTTTATACCATATATGATACTCAGAAGCATCAGCCTATCTGACCGCCAATATGTAGTACTCGTGTGTACATTTATTTTTTTGTAAAACTATAAAACTAAAACCCTACCTTGATATTTTTTTATAAAAACGTACATGAAACTCAATGTTCGTACATTTACCCACCCCACGCCGTGGTTACATAAAGAAAAGAACGAATTCTAAACATTCACATCTATATAATTAAAACTAAAATTGATTCGTTTCGTGAATGGTATTCATTTCACGGTATATCTCTAGAACGTCTACGTTATGTATAAGTATTCATTTTTATTCAATCAGTTGCATTTTTTTTACCGAGTCAAAAGCATGTTTTTACTAGCAATAACTCACTTCTAAACGCTTTAACACTCATCTCTTGTCAACAGTAAGCTTTAAATCGTTTATGTAACAATGTGTAAAGCGATTAAATTTGTGATAAATGGTTTTTGAAAACAAAAACAGTGTTTTGCAAATGTGTGGTTAACCAAGAGAAAACAAATTTAGTCCACATATTTTCTATCGAACAACTACGTTATTTTGCATATTTGGGCATTTTAATCTGCACCGGAAAGAATATAATGGCGAGAGGTAGGACCAAGTATCGAGTACTTGGCTACTCGCTGGTGTTCCCATAGAATTAGACTTCAAAATGGTAGAAATAAAGACACCTATACTCAGGAAGACTGACCAGTTAAAAAATAACATTTCAAAAACGCTGCGACCTGAAATTTACATGCATACATACATATTAGAATATCTACATATGGCCCAAAACGCAGACTGTTACATTACATTTTGGCTTAAACGGCTTTCCAAAAGCCGCTGAAAGTCGCTAGAATACAATTTTCGGATTTTTTTCTTGCATCTGAGAGCATAAATATGTGGCATTATTTAATATATACTTAAAATATATTGTAACTCCTGTTATTTAGGAGTTATGAACGGACTTGTTGCATTACCATTTTCGGCAGTACTTTTGAAAGCTGCTTTATATTATCGAAAAAGTCCTTATATAATGTTTTCAAAAGTTGGTACACAGTTTCTTAGCTTAAGGATGGAACTCAAGAGCTAAATATTAATTGAACTGATAAAATTAATTTTCAGGTCAATATTTGCAAAAAATAGTCGGACTGTTACGTTGCCTGTGAGATATACGTGTAATCACTGATTTGTATGTCAAATCCTTTTTTTAGTAACTCCAAAGTTATACAAGGCAAGTATAATGCAAAAACGAGAATCAATTTTCTTCAAAATTGCTTTTTTTCCGCACGTGCACTAAACAATTTGATATAACAAAATAAAAATTCAAAAATCTAGCTAGACTGGTCTCTTCCAAATTGTATAAGCTTTAATTAAAATAAAATTAATTAATTAATCGAATTGAGTGAATAATGAAGAATTCAGTCAATTATGAACACTAAATGCCAGTTTTGAACCACTGTGCATCGTCCTCAAGATAAGTAGGGTATTGTGCTTCCCACTCATTGCGTATGAGACGATTACACTGGTCTACAAGGGTTTTGCGAATAAGACGGGACCTGGTGTTTCCGAACGGATTTTTCGTGCTGAACACGAATCTGGGGTCCAAAACTTCCCATCACGTCACGTTTTCGAGAAAAAAGGGGTTGAAACCCCTAAAAACAGCGTTTTTGGCCATTTTTGAAAAATTGTAGAGCTGAACCCTGACGTGCTACAAACTTTGTATATGTCAGAAATTAAAGGCTAAATCGTGCCCTTTCGAATGAGCCCTATGCCGAATTAATCGCATGCACCCTTAGATCAGGGGGTGTATTTGTGTCTAGGAGTCCAATTTTTATATCCACCATATTCGACCCGTCATCTTAAATTTTTAAAATCTAACTGCAGATTCGTAATCAGCGACTTTTAATATAGTTAAAACCTTGGCATTATTAATTTTCTATGATCGTTTAAGATTAAATTCTTTCTGTGATCAATTTTTCCTGCACCCCTAAACACAAATACACCCCCTGCTTTAAGGTTGCACGCGATCAATTCGGCATAGGGCTCATTCGAAAGGGCACGGTTTAGCCTTTAATTTCTGATATATGCAAAATTTGTACCACGTCAGGGTTCAGCTCTATAATTTTTCGAAAATGGCCAAAAACGCTGTTTTTAGGGGTTTCAACCCCTTTTTTCTCGAAAACGTGACGTGATGGGACATTTTTGACCCCGGATTCGTGTTCAGCACGAAAAATCCGTTCAGAAACACCAGGTCCCGTCTTATTCGCAGAAAAAAAGTTGAAATTTGTAGACCAGTGTTATGATCGGTTACTGGTCCCCATTAAACCGTCCACAGTCTACGCGTGTGCGTGAGCGACGTCGTGAGTCACATACGCATCTCTACTATGTAATATCGAGTTCGAAAGCGCCCCATGTTACTAAAACCTTAGTTATTTACTGACTTTTGATTTTAAGTTATGATATGTTGACTTTTGTCTATTCACTAATGACGAAAGACTATTTATTGACTTATGAAAATTTATAAGCAAGTAATGCAGATTATTAACTATCGACTTTTGACTAACTATTGACTTTTAGCTATATTGTCCATTGGCGGTTGAATATTGATTGTTGCCTTTTGTCTTTTGACTATTGACTATTGGCTATTGGCTATTGGCTACATATTGAATCTTAAAGAAGGACTACTGCTATTGGCTGTTGTTGTTTATTAACAAACAGACTATTAATTAATTATTGACCGCTGACGATTTATTATTGGCTATCGTTGATAACTACTGACTTTCGACTCTTTATTAACCATGGACTAAAAAATCTTCGCAAATATTATTAGTACGGCAATTACGAAAGCTGATTTATTCGGCGTGGAGTATTAAGCGTCCAGGCGCAATGGGTTGAGCTTTGACTAACCGTTTTCAGAGGATTTAACATACGTACATATAGACATTCATACATACACGTACTTGTGTGAAAGAATATTAGTGTATGCGTAACACACCCCTGCAAAAGGTGGGACTATGTTAAATACTAGTACAGGACCACGCTACCTTGTCACCAACACTAGTAACCAAAATGGTCCAAATATATGGAGAAAATATGGTTACATTAACATTGAGATGTCATTGGACCTGACCACCTCTGGTCCAACGCTGCATAACATGGGACCACTTAGACAACTACTTCTTTTGGACCATGGCACATTCGGTTACCGAATCATATTGCCGATGGGCCACGAAGAGGTGGTGTTTAACACATATATCAGTTCTTTACTTTTGAAGTGGTCCAGGTCAGCATAATAAGTTACTAGTATGCAACCTGGTCCTTTTGCACATACTTTAAAACTACAACCCAGTGGACCACCTGGCCCTCAAATTTTTGCAGGGCCGTATCAATCAGCCTCTGCGTAGATCGTAAATTAGGCTAAATTATTCGACTCGACAACATTGGCATTGTCTACTGTGGCACAGTGTTTTATTTCCATATTCTAGAGATTATTAATTACATTATTTGTATATCGCCAAATTTCAAAATAACGTCAAACATGTTTTTAGAAATGCCTGATAAAGACGAAACAATAACAACTAAAAAATTTGAATCAAAGTGTAGGGCGGGACTGGGTCTGATTTGGAAAATTACCAAGCACAATAATATTTAAAATTGTATATTTGAAACTAAATCTCAGTGTTTAATTTGTCGGTGCTATGTGATTTATGCAACAATTGCTAAAATACCGTTTTGGTCTTATTTATTTTTTTGGTATGTTCTTTTTAATGAATATACATTTTTGGGATTTTAGTAAACTAGGACTGAGAAGTAAAACGATGTTAACTAAAATTTCGTTTCAGCAATTTATTAATTTCATTAGACACGCAAACTCGTTATCCGCCTCTATTGGATAAAGTTTATATCACAGTTTATTTGCCACTCCTCTTAGACTTTAAACAATACAATTTTAGCTGCTGGAAAGTGCAGGTTTTGATGAAATGTTATTTTTTCAGGCCTACTAGGAATTTTATTTTCTTCGAGTAATTCATTTGCATTTTATCTCAACCGAGACAAATTCTTGTATTTTCGCTTTGTATTAGAGAAAGCCTGACCTTTCCACTGATATGCCAATTTTGTAAATAGAGCAAGAAATATTGCACTTATAATGGAGTTTTGTTGACCCAACTTGACTTTTTATCGATATTTTCCATGCCTATACTTCAAAAAAAAAATATATATATTTATTTTTAAGTCCATTTCTGTCAGTTTATAATTCCTTGTTATAAGGAAATTATAAATATCAATTTTGGGCATTTTAGCCTCTGTAGTTTTCAGTTTTTGTCGTTTTAAAAATTGCAGTTATATAATAGGGCGTGACAGTAACTCTAAATGACCAACTTTTTGTAAAAAGCTTCTCCTATCTTATAACGTACCTTGTGCAAAATTTCATTAATCTATCTTCAATAGTTTCCAATTACAGAATTAAAAGCAGCTAGCTGGGTTAAAATAAAAAAAATAAACAAAAAATAATAAAATGATAAAAAAATTAAATTCAAATTATTTTTAAGCTAATCAATTATTACACTATGAGTATCGATCGAAATGGTTTTGAAAAGACTTTATTTCTTAATTACACATATGTAGGAGGGTGCCACCTGTTTCAAAAAGCAAGTTTGACTTAAATAAAGGCAGAAAATTGAAATGTATATCCTGATATGGATGTCAGACGAAAGAGGTTGTGGTTTTAAAATATTTTGAATAGGGTTGACACAAGTTTCAAAATTAGAATTTTTAAATAAAGTATGCATGCGTTAAATGAAATATTAAAATATTACGGGAAACGAAGGTGGTAAGATATCTTTAGTTTGAATATTTATATTATTAAAGAGGGTTGCCACCTGGTAAAAACGTAAACACAAATTATTTAATAAGTTAAAGCAATTATTAAAAATATGTGTATCAAATGAAATGGGTTTAAAAAGGCTTTTTTTCTGAACTGTATTTAGGAGCGTTGCCAGCTGTTTCAAAAGTCTTAGCTAACTTATGCACAAATCCGTAGACGAAGATAATACGAAGACGAGCATGAACTCGAAGAAGAATACTAATACGGGGACCTAGGCTTATATAAAAAGTAATACAAATTTCTGCAGTATGAATGGAAATAAAAATGAATTAAAATAATGATACACGTAATGGCATATATATAAGTATTTATAAGCTGATGGTACATATGATTGAAATTCATGCGGATCTGCTCCTTTATTGCTATGTCTTAATATTTTGCAATTCATATTGATTTATTAAATTCAATTCTTAATAAGGCGCATACCGATCCTTTTTTAAACTTGGAAAGTTTGTATTTGAAACTGAATTTAGTTTGGTCATATATGTAGCCCAAAAATTTTAAAATTAAAGCCGAAATTTTTAACCGTGTAATAAGGTGTAAGTTTCAATGGGCTAAGAATTCGCCTGAATACCCCTAGCAACTTTTCAAACTAGAATATTGTTGTCGTGCAACTTTTTTGAATTTTTCTAATTTATGTACAAAGGGAGAAATTTCGATTTACATGGCTTTTGTTAGGCATATAATTTTGCCTCGGGGTGTACAACGGTTAACATAATATCAGGAAAAAATGCTTTTATTTTTAAATTGAGGTACTGCGAAAGGAGATTTTTTCACAGTAAATAATATACAGTTTTTTGTCCGAAAAAAGATGCGAGCGCTATGTATGGGTAATATTTATGAAAATATAACATGCTCTTATTTTACCACACAGCAATGAGCAATTAGCCCAGCCATGTGGCAAAAAGAGTTTGATAAGATCGACCATTTACCGCAATATATGTACATTTAACATTACCGCATAAGCGACAAATGGTATTTTTAAACAAACATATGTATGACTATACTTGGGCGTATGAAGGCAGGGAGAATTTTTAGAATATTCGTATAATCCGAATATTCGAATATCTGATTAAAAAAATCTTAACAAAATCGATTGATCATAAACGGATATTGACCTGATGTCCAGATAAAAAAGAGAATGGATATTAACCGGATAACCGAATTACGGTATACGAATATTAACCGGATATCCGGACAGCAAAACTAACGGATATTGACCGGATATCCGGATAGCAAAACACAAGAGAACAGACACTAACCGTATACACGGATTTTATCCGTATACACGAAAATCTTAACGGATATCCGAATATACGGATAGTCCCAGTCCTAGTACAATGCAAACATACATATAACCTGCTAGAATTGTGTTAATGATGCAAAACGAAAAACACTAAACTCAAAAACACTTGTTAAAACAAAAAACTAACACTCAATTGTGGAACAAATTAGAAACTGTCATACCATACTTTTTTACACTCAAAAATTAGCTACCACAGTTCAATACTTCGGTGGAATACAAGCTTTTTTGTTAATTAATTTTGTGTTTTTTGTCTTTTATGTTCTTGCAGTGAAATGAAAACCATTCTGTAAATGTCGTTGAGGCGGAAAGGCGGCGGTTAAGAAGTGCCTTCCATAACGGTTCTACAACGAGTTAGAGGAGAATCCCAGAACACAGCGATTAGAAAACTATGCGTCGCCCGAAATTTTCACTAAAGAAATATTTTTATTTTACGCTCATTTGTGCACTGCTGTTAATATTCGGCTTTAATTTACGGTAAGTTGGATTTTGCGCTTATCAGCCCACGTCAGCGATTATACAATCCACTTCCCGACGCTTTGCAGAGAACATGAAATCTGGAAATCGAAAAGCGCGCCGCAGCAAACACAAGCACGCTCGCCGGAGGAGCAAGCAAAACAACCGTTACAATACTACACGCATTCATCCTCCAATAGTTTGGAGCCGGGTAAGCACGCAGCAGCGCGACGGGCAGAGGGTATTGGCGATGGCGGTGGCGGCGAGGACACCGATAACGACGACAGCGCAGCTGCGCGCAGACATGCAAATATAATCAGCACCAGTAATACGCTGGGCGGGGGCGAAAACATAAATAGCGGCGAGCAAAGCGAGCAGCAACAGCTGCAATTACATCCAGGGCAGGTGCCACTGGAACCCACCTCAACGCGGCCTTGGTTCTTCCGTCAAGGTGAGTACTATCCAAAGCCGGCGCGAACTGGGCCTACGCGTGAGGCGCATGGCAAACGCGGCGGAGGAGGCGCAGGCGGAACGGGACGTGGCAAGAAGCATAATCCGCGCGGCGCACGCCTCTTTCCCTACCAAGATCCGCACAGTGATCGCATCGTCAATCAGTTGATGTATGTGCCGCCGAACTATGAGAAAGTGCGCGCTAGCGGCCGACTGAAAGTTATACTGCTCTACAATGGATTAGGTCCATGGAATGTGAAGCAAGGTGCGTATAATGGGGGCTTAATTTTTACTGCGCTCAGTTATTGTAAGTTTATTCCTTATACATTACCTTAGGTCGTGATGTCTTCCTCCGCTCGAAATGCCCTGTGGACACTTGCGAATTGACATCGAATCGCGGTTATGCTGACAAGGCCGATATGATATTGTATAAGGATCATTTCATACCGACAGGCCTAGGCAGACCATTGAATCCGAGGCAAGTTAGCATGTTGTACTATCTGGAATGTCCATATCATACACAAAACGTTAAAGTACCAGATGCTATAAATTGGACGGCCACCTACAGGTAGAGCTGGTGTACTTTCTAACAGTTATTTCCTGATGTAATTTCTTAATACTTGAAATTTTTCGCAGGCGTGACAGCGACATTGTAGCGCCCTATGAAAAATGGGTTTACTACGATTCGAAAATCCATCAAGCCGAGCAGGATCATAACTATGCTTTGAATAAAACAAGAAAAGTTGCCTGGTTTGTTTCGAATTGTGGCGCACGCAATGGACGTTTGCAATTCGCGCATGAGCTGCAAAAATATATTGATGTGAGTATACTAAACAATTCGGCTCTTCATAGATATGCATAAATCGGAAAATCCCTTGATAAACTCAACAGTTACTTCCAAATGAGGGTTGATAGTTTTAAAGAGGCGCATTTGTACTCAGTAGAGGGTTACATCATTCTCAACAGTGCGCTAACAGTTTTTCGTTTATACTAAAAATCTATTTTTCACTTCCTAATGTGAGTAAACTCTCGGCTGAGAAAGCGGCACTAAACGTTGGGAATAGAAATCTTTACTCCGCGGAATGGAAATTTCGTCTAATAGAAAGCAGAAACGAGATGGGTGGAATTTAGGACCAGTTAGGAGTCCATAGAAACACATGGAGGCGATCAGGATAACACAAAATACGAAACCGAAAGATAGATAGATATACATCACAACAAAGCCCGCATGAGTTAGACTAACTACCATACCTTAACAAAAGCGTTGGTCGGAGCGTTTTCTGACGCCTAGCGTTAACGTCGAAGTTCCATACCTAAACAAAAGCATCAACATTACGTCAAATGCAGAAATAATACCAACAATAAACACAAGTTTAGTTCGCTTCCGTTAGCGCCGCGTTATTTCGGTATGCTTCATACAAATTGTATGGACATGATAATTTTTTTACAGCCAGACAACGCTGACGCTTTTGTTTATGTATAGCAGTAAGTCGTTTCGGCACTTCCGAACCAAGATTTACATTCGGTTTCGGCAGGACAAAAATGCCATATGGAAATATTGCATTGAGGCATAGACCGAAATTGATATCTATTTGCGATAGACAAGGATTAATTAACAGCAGCGAAATGGGCGCAGCGTACTAAGTACTAATTTACAACTGTGAAGACGACTAGACTCCTCCAGAGTGGGATAGAGAATTAACTGGAGAGTTTTTGTTTTAGGTTAAGTTAGGTTATGCTAGGTTAGAAGACGCATACGAATGACTCGTACTCACACTCGGAGGCAGACTTTGCAATTGTGAATGCCCGCTATGAGTGAAAGGGGGCGGCACATCCTTCTAACCGAAGTTATTCCATATTGTCTGTATGATGTCTATTCATCCATTTACTATACCGGATAGTGCTGTGGTGCTTCGATATTTTCGACTACGCTATCTCCCCCAAACTATTATAAAAGCGTGATCGAGACGTCTTGTACGAAGAGCTGGGCATTGACACAGGAAATGGTAAATCGATACCCCTTCTTCCTCATCCCGAGACTTTTTGCAGAGGGAGCTTGTTGGTATACGCCATCGATGGAGCGTTGGTGCTATAGCACAGTGCTCTGTGATGACGTCGGTAGAAGCGCTTACTGACACGACTTCTTTTGGTGGGTTCATTTAAAAGGATTTTATGTTTTATCAAAACTTCCCAATTTTGGAGTGGAAAACAAACCGTTTTTGTCTGACCTATATTTTTATAGTTTTTGTCAAGAAGGCAACATAAATATGCGTCTAGAACTCTGAAATTTCCGAATAATTCCAACAATTGCCCCCACTTCCTTTTCTCCCCCAGGTCGACATCTATGGCGTTTGCGGCAACTATAAATGCTCACGCAACACCGCCGACAAATGTTTTGAGCTACTCGATCATGACTACAAATTTTACCTCGCCTTCGAGAATTCCAACTGCAAAGACTACATCACCGAAAAGTTCTTCGTAAATGCACTGCAACGCAACATTTTGCCAATTGTAATGGGTGCACGCCCGGAGGATTATGAAGTGAGCGCACCACATCGTTCCTACATCCACGTCGATGAGTTTGCCTCGCCCAAAGAACTGGCCGAGTACTTGCACATACTCGACAAAGATGATGAACTGTACAATTCATATTTCAAATGGAAGGGTACGGGTGAGTTCATCAATACTTACTATTGGTGTCGCGTTTGTGCTGCGCTACATGACGAAGACTCGCTACGCAAACCGCATTGGTACACAGATGTGAATGATTGGTGGCGCGGTGCTGGCGTTTGCACAAATGGTTCGTGGCGTAATTTTAAGGCGCGCAAAGATGTCATACGAGATGATTAGTGGTGGCGACTGCATTCGGGTTATTGGCTAGTTATCGCAAGTGTTGTTATTGAATATTTTAAGTAGTTTAAGGCTTTTTAGTTATCACTACACATTTATTAGATACAACCAAACACATTTACATATATGTAATATGTATGTACATTAGGGTGGGCCAAAAATGTATGTGAAAAAGTAAAGTTGGAATTTTTATGCCCTCATCTCTAGGTTCTCTTCAGGAGACTTCCAATAACAATAACCAATTATTTTGCATTTTCTGGGGTTTTTGGCGGACCTATAAAATATAGTTACTATGAAAAAA
>NW_023458559.1:30057104-30076244 GCF_013731165.1 Rhagoletis pomonella
AAAAAAGTGGATATTATTTTTGGGAATCTCCTAAAGAGAAACAGTTTTCCGATCGAAAAATATTGATTTTCAGTAACTATACAATTTCTACGAAAAGTTATTTTTCCCCCATATAAAATACATGGAAAATATTGATATATCTTTTCGATGTAGAACAACCATTCTAGATTGTGAAAGCATTAAAATTCCGACTTTACTTTATTTTAAGACCACCCTAATGTACATACAAAGTACATATTTATTAGAATACATAATGAATTGAATTGCATGCGAATGTATGTGGATGCGTGAAGGAAGTGAGGTGGGAAACCATTTGCAATTTTTTGTTTGTTGTGTCCAGCCAGTTCTTAGTAAGTAGTAATAAGGAAATGATGGTAAAATATTTCGTGGATATGAAACGCAAACATACAGAAGAACACAATTAGAAGCAGACCTACATACACACATTTACAGGTTTACATATGTAGTTAGCATGTAGGCTAATTCCATTAGGGTCAGAGAGTACAGAAGTTGTAGAAATTTCGGTTTATAGCATTTTTTATATGGCTAAGGGCTTAAAAATTTTAGAAATCTTAAAAGGTTTTTATTATGTGCTTTTATTTGCGCTTCTGGCACGTGTAATAAATGCAACTTGAACAAGTATTCACTTCTTTCATTTTCGTATTAACTCTATTTTACCTCTATAAACAAACGAAATTTTGTAGAATATTTTTAATTCCTTAATTAAATTTTGTTTTTAGACATAAATTTTTGTTAACTTTATGTTACTCCAATTTTTATGATCAGAATTTTTAGTTTACACAGCTGTGAAGCTGAAGTATGCTTTTGAACTTTATTTAGACAACTGAAAATCAGCAAGTAGCTTAAGAAAATAGGCAAATATCGAATCGTTAGAATTAGGACTGGAGTATCTCTATATTCGGATGTCCGGATATCCGTTCTGATATTCGTGTATACGATATCTCTTCATTTTATTATCCGGATATTCCGATTTTTTTTATCACATATTCGTATATTGGGATTATCCTAATATTAAAAAAAAAAACAAATAGAACTCCCAGCTCTAGTTAGAATACATAGTATGTTCGGGCATAGTTTTGAAACGGATATAGGGCATTTTTATTTTAGGATTTATCTATTGATTTTCAAAGGCGAGATAAAAGTCTCGCATTCATAATTTTTTGAAATACATACATACATACATATGAGGTATATTCCCTTGAACTGAACCATCCGTTGAAAGCATGAAAAGCATGAGCATGCTCCATATATTTCTTATATTGTCCAAAAATTTCAGTGAATCAAAGATATATTTTTCACAATCAACTCCTTTTTTTAAAGAGATAGAGTCATTTATAAAGGGGTTTTTGATTAAAAAAGTTGCATTTGAAGTTATTGAAATATCGTTTATGAAGTATGTACACTGCCGGAAAAAAGTATTGGCACAGCGAATTTTTCACAATATATGCAGCGATTTCTATTCTAATATTTTTTCGCAATTTTTTTTTATAAAAATATGTTTTATTCTACAACAAAAAAAAACATAAAAATATAATTCTAAATTCAATAAATGTTCATGCAATCTGATTTTTTGAGATTTTCTTGAGTATGTAGTTTTGTAACTCATTAAGTTCTAGTATACAAAATGTAAGTTCGGAGTTATTAAAGAATCGCATTGATTTTTGAGATTTTTTTTTGTTGAAGATGTTTTGCATATTTTCCATATAAAGTATTTCCGAAAAAAATTTTTTTTTTATTTGGAAGAGACTGCATAAAAAATATTGCCAAAAATCAACGGTAATTCGTAGCTACTTCAAGCTTGCACTTTTTTTTAATTTATTATTTATTATAATAAAATTGAGTGGGCTACAAATCTGCATACTCAAAATAATTCTAAATAATCTTTTTAAAAAGTTGAAATCTTGCAAGAAAATTTGCTGAATTTTCGCAAGTTTTGCACAAAGTCTAGAAATTTTATTTTTATGTTTGTTTTGTAGAATGAATCATATTTTTATAAAAAATTGGGGGGAAAATATTAGAATAAAAATTCGCTGTGCCAAAACTTGATTCGGGCAGTGTATATCAGTTTATGCCTTATATCAACCTGAAAGCATTCTAAAAACCACATTTTTTTTTTTTAATTTTTTATACATATGTATTTACATATGAATTTTATTTTAACGTAATATGATCTGAATTTTGTATTCCAAAAGTTTTTTTGTTTTTGTAGTTTACCCCTTTTATTTAGTTAACAAAATATGCACAACAAATATGTTCAACAAGCTTGTGAAAGTAGTTTGTACAACAACAGCAAAAATAAATTGCGCGCATATTTAGTATCAAAATATACACATTACATTCCGTGAGAATGTACAATTGCGCGTTTTTGCTTATTAAAAGCAAAAATAATAATAAGGAAAAATCGCAAATTATGTCCTGTTCAGCTAATTTTTTAAGAATTTTTATAAATCCATATCCATACAAATAAACACACACACTCGCATACCAAACCAAGTCGCACACACAATTATACATACAGACATTACTATATACATGCAAGTTTTTTTGTATGTATGTATGTAGCTTGTAAGCAAAGTGAACGCTAAAAATAGGAGATTTGTTTTTTATTAAATAATTTGCGTAAACGTTAACTGAAAAAAAAAAATCGGAATAGCAATATTGTAATTGTAAAAATATAAATGTATATTGTAACTACATACATATACATATATGTATACATATGCACCAAAATAAGTGTTTAGGTGCATATATGTAAGTGTATAATTGTACATGCACACAATACAGATGTAACTGTGTATGCACCTTGAAAGAGTATTAAAAAACGTATCATCCGAAGGTCGTGAAAATTACCACAAAGAACATTCCAAAATTTTTTAACTGAATTCATTTAAGTAACCTTGAAAACAAAAATTAATAAACAAATTATTTTATATTTGTAATTAAAAATTACACATTATTATAATTAGCTTGCATACATACAGTCGTACATACATACATAAGCACATAAGAGCACGTACATATATGTATGTTGTATAGTTTATAGTTATGTATATTATAAATAGTTAGTGTGAAAGTTAAAAACAATATGTTGTGAATGAAAGTGTGTGTAAAATGATTGCTAAAAAATTATGCGTGTATGTATAGAAATCTTCCAAATCATTAAACACATAGACAGCTCATTGAATTAGTGCAGTTTATTTAATAGCAGATAGTTTATTTTGGTACGCATTATTGCGTTAACATACATGTGTACATTTCGTATATGACTTTTTTTAAACCACATCGCACACCGTCTTCAAAAGAGTCACAACTCAAAATAATACGTTTGTCAGAAAATGCGAAAAACTATTTCTTAGCACATGATAATCATATGGGCAAGGGCGACTTTACCTTAGTTTTTTTTTAACAAATTATAACAAAAATTTGCTCCAGCTTTTGCTGAAAGGTAGATAAAAGCTCTGCGAACATTTTTAGCGTATAATCTCAAAAATGCCAAATTTTGAGTTGTGACTCTTTTGAAGACGGTGTGCGATATATGGAAAAGTTTAAGTCTATCGAGTCATCACTGCGATCACAAATTTAAGAATCAATTTTTTGATCGGAGTCAAATTTCGGTTAACATAGAACTTTGCATATAGTACTCGTATATGTAAATTTTTTCTCAGTACATATGCACATTAAGGTGGTCCTTAAAAATAACAACCTCTAAATTTTGTATGGTGCATCCCTTTATTTTGTTATATGTAAACAATAGGTAAAGATATCGACGGAAATTTTTAATTTTTAAACAAACTTTCAGAGATCGCTAACAATTTTCGACAAAACTTTGACTTGAAATCTGATAGATTTAACCTATTATTAAAACCTATTATACGCTTAAGGTGTTCAAGATTTTATTTTTGAACATGAGATGTTTAAGATATGCTCATAAATATACACTTCAAATGTTTAAAATTGCAAACATTTTCAACTTAAAAAATACATTTTCTACTAATTTGTTTTTGTTATTTTATGGCCTTATAACAATTATATTCAAAAATTTTTATTGAGCTCGAGGCCGTCTACTAATAATAAATATAAAGTGCCCATATTTAATTAGTTTTAAATATTTTATATGTAATTTTGCTCTACGAGACAAATTTGGTATGTAAAAGTAAACGGGAAGTGTTTAATTTTAATAACACGATGTGTATATATTCAAAAATTTTTATTGAGCTCGAGGCCGTCTACTAATAATAAATATAAAGTGCTCAGATTTAATCAGTTTTAAATATTTTATATGTAATTTTGTTCTACGCGACAAATTTTGTATGTAAAAATAAACGGGAAGTGTTTAATTTTAATAACACGATGTGTAAGTTTTCACAAATTAGGAGAAGAAACTAATTTACCTACCTTTATATGCGTAAATTATGTAATTGTGAGCACTAGGTATTTAGAAATCAACTTGAAACTTGTTTTACGCCACACATATGATAAGTAAAAGTAAACAAGCGGTGTTTATGTGTTGGTGTTGGTTGATTTTTCCGACAGGGTAGTAAGATGACTTATTTTGGAACGAATTTCCGTGATTACTTGTCAAGTTTGGTTTGCAGACAAACCGATTTCGGCGTTTTGCCATCTTCAGTGTCGCTTTTCGAAAAATGCAAAACCAAACTTGACAAGGGATGACAGAAATTCGTTCCAAAATAAATGAAGCAATGTTTACTTTAATTAACACAGTGTGTAAATTTGCATTCATTAAGAGAGGAAACTTGTTACCTATCTTAATATGCGTAACTTTAAATCAACATTTTTTAGAGTGTAGCGAACCCTAATATTTTGTTTAAGACTTTGAGATTTTCGTGAATGTCTTTATTTGTTTATATGTAAAAAATAAAGGAGTGCCTCATGATGTTTATATTTATGTATATTGATTTTTCATCACACCCCATTCTCTCGTAGGTACATACAGTGGTGGAAAAATAAATAGGGACGCGACATTTTACAAAATTTTTCCTATTTCTCCTTTGTTTATTTAATATTTATCTATTATTAAAAGTATAGCTTGTTATCTAACAAAAACCATATAAATCCATATCAACTTTGTTCAAAAATTATAAAAATTCTGCAAACGTGCATTTATGTTTTCAACTTGTAAATGGCCAAAAATCAAGACAACTTAAAACTTGCAAACTCAAAAAATTATAAGAAATCTGATTGAAAAGTTGAAAATTTAAATGCAATGTTGCAGAATTTCTATAATTTTTGCACAAAGTTCGAAAAACGAATTTATATGGCTTTTCATAGATAATAAGGTATGCTTTTATAAAAAAATAACAAAAATTAACTATTCATAAGAGCTATAGTCACAATTTTTTAAAATGTCGTGTGCCTATACAAAGCGGAAACCTGATTACCTAATATTTGTAAAAACTATCAGCCGGTTCGTTACTTGCCTCGTCGCCTTAGTGTGAATTAATAACACCGAAGAAAAATTGCCATCTCTCCGATCTTTTTCGTCTCTTTAATGCAAATTGCCTTATGCTTGGCTACAAAGTTATTTACGACCGTATTCACATCATGACCAAAGGAAATCAAACCAACACTTGACATCTAGGTTGACGCCACACCGATTCGTTCAGCAAACTAAAAATGTTAATATTCTGATCTTGGTTTCTTAATCACACCATCGCAATTATACTATAAGGGTCAGAGCCATAACAAGGTCCCCAAGATGTTTAACGGCATTGCTTCTCCCTTTAGTCTGACCCTATTGAAGCTGCGTGATTTTATCCCTGCAAATCTTGACAACTTTACCAAGCTCTGCAAGGTTATAATAACACTGCTTCAATAACTTCAATATTCAGAAATATTCCGGCTAGGCAACACAATTTGATTCTGCCCAGACTGCAACCTGACTGGCAGAGAATTTCGTGAGGGTCTACCTGGTGGGTAAAAAAAAAACTCCGATCCCGTTGATGAAGTAGGCTAAATTCCTCTCCCCAGCATTCGAAGACTCCCTTTCCCTTTGACATCCGAATCTAATCTTTGACATCTGAATATAAGATAAATACATATATCGGTATTGATATCGACAATGGCGTTAACTACTAACGAAAGAAAATGTAGATGGATAGTTTTATGGATGAATATATTGACCACGATACGATGACAACTAAATTGCGTGTACATATGTATGTACAAAACGAATTTTGAGTCTATTGTCAACACAAGCGATATTACATAAAATCTCGCGTAAGTCCTAAACAAATCTTTTTTTTTTTTTTGCTAATCAACTGTGGCAGTTACATAGGTACATATGTATGTAAATATAATTCTATCAACACTCCCTTTTGCCTATCTTGTATTGAAAAAATCAACCTATTACTACAATTCTATACCCAAAACGAAAAGCCGTTGCAACACTCGCAAGCACAACCCTAACTACAATAGCTAAAATTTTTAACCAACAAAGAACTAAAATAAATATGAATTTCATTTACTGTTACACAATGTACACTTATGTCGACGCATACAAACCTACATACAATAAACTTACATACGCGCTTTTTATTGTTATAAATATGTATATGTACATTCATCCATATGCAACACAAAACAATCAGTCAACTAAAATTCCTATTTTTCTTTGTCGCTTTGCTAAGTTAATATTTACAGAACATACAATCTATTATATTTGACAATACTATATATATCTACTAATGATGTTGCACTTTGTATTAGCACACACACACACACACACGCACACATATTGTATTTATATTTCGGATTTACATATAAAACTTAAGTATGGCGATGTAAAATCATTTACCAATTTTTTGTGTGTTTGAAATGCAAATTTTTAACATAAATATATATCTATTTTTTTGTGTAGTTTATGTTACAAGCAATATTTTAGCATTTATTCAATTGTAATATTATTTTACTGTGATAAATATTTATTAGCGTTGAATGTAAGAATTAGTGAGTGAAAATGCTAAATGAAATAAAACTAAATTAACATACAAAAAATATGTAATAATATTCAAATAAATGATGTGCACATAGAGTTGTGCAGAATAATAACTTTCTTCTTCTTATTATTTGGCATTACAACCAGGGCCGTCGAGAACCAGGCCGGGCCCCAGGGAAGATGTCATCGGCAGGCCTTGTAAACTGAAATTTTTTTTTAGTAACTCTCCGAAATCTTTCTGAGGCTTTAGTTTGTATTATTTATAAGGGTTTAGCCAATATTTTATTCTGCGCTTCTAACAAACATTTTTTAACCTTTAACTGAAATTCCTTAATAAAAATTTGATATTTTTTTGGGCTAGCGCACAGTGCTTCCCTTCCATATAAAATGTGGGCAAAAATAGAATTATGGACGGATTTAAAAGAAAATGCTCATCTTGGTAAAATTGAAGACGCTAAATTCAAAAATGCAATTTGTTTTTGGATAGCTTTCATATTTTCACTGTAAATGCAGTTTGAAGTTGAAAATGTGGGTTCTTGTGGCTTTTACATAGGTATATACATATAGTTCGTTCTATTTTCAAAAGTGAGGTGTCAAATGACAGGGCTTGGCCTGTAGATGTGCAATAAAGTTTTTCATTTTTGAAAAGGGTTGCCACCTGTTACAAATTTTAGTAAAATTATTTAATAAGTTAAATGAATTAGATATTACAATGTGGGTATAAATTGAACTAGTTTTGAAAATACTTTAGTTCTAAACGACATGTAGAAGGGTTGCTACATATTAAAAAAACCGATTTCGCTTTAATTAAGGGAAAAAGGTAACTGAAATATGTATGACAATATAAGTATCAGAAAAATTAAAAAAAATTTCATATTTAGAAAGTAATAAGTGAAGAGTACAAACATTCCTGAGTTAATTTAAGAGTCCAGTAATTTAAAAGGAATGCAATCAGAACAAATCACTGATTGACAATGTATGTATTTGTAATAAACCAACAAATACGATGGCGTAATCCTATGGTTTGACGTAATTATTATTTAGTTTAACTAAATTCGACTTTACAAACAGGTGGCAGCCCTATTCGTAATATTTTTAAGCTAAAACATTCCTAAACCTCTTTCGTCTGACTCCCTTATGGTGATACCTATCTATTTCAATTACCTTATTTCCATTAATCCAAGTGAAATTTGATTTCTTAAACAGGTGGCAACTCGCTGCATGTAGTTAATACACATTTCGATTGATACCCATCTCTTAATAATTCACTTAACTTATAAAAAAAACTTGAATCTAATATTTTAACAATTTAATTTTTTAACAAAAAAAAAAAAAAAATAAAAATCTGCTATTATCCACAGGTCAAGTTTTTAATCTGACGCTTCATTTTTGAAAATGTAACGAATCGTGCAGATCTCAAGGCACTGTCGAAAAATAAATTTATGCATTAGGGAAAAGCGCATTACTTCAGAAAGTGCAAAAAACTAGCAGGTTTTTATTTCTTCTTTTGAAAGCTAAAAGCCCATACTATTTAATAAAATAATAAAAAATACCCTATTTTTACATATATTTTTTATTAATTCCATTAAAACTTAACATTTTTTGAAATTTAAAAAAAAAAATTGTTTTCTGGAATACCGCAGAGGCACCCTGTGTTTAATTTTATTCCCAAATTTTAATTGCTGTAATTCTCTACTATCCATATGGAAACAAGAAACGCCAAACCAACATTTTATTTCAAAGAATATATTTTTGACATGTTTTTCTATGAAGAGCTCACGCATGGCTATGCTCTTATTAAAATCCTTAGTGTAAAATTTGTCGACTTTAGTGGCTTCCTGGCGGCATATAATTAATTTTTTAGCGAAATGTCTGTTTAATTCTTTTTAGTGGATAAATTGTCTTTACAAAAATACCAAACAAGTTCACATTGCAGATAACGAATTTTTCAATTTTTGCCCACTTAGGCGGCACTGTGTAGCGTGCAGCCTGTTAATAGAATGAAAATGAACTATCGACACATGCTTGTGTGAATTTAGTTGAAACAAGTTAAAAAAAAAGAAAATTTAAGACAAGCTGTAATTAGTGGTTGATAAACAAATAATTATCGACCCGCCGCAACACCTAACAACTAAATTTTTTTAGAGTTATTTCTTTTCATTTAAGTAATATATGTACGTTTAAAAATATGAAATAAATCGGACCATAAATCGATGGCTGAGTGGAAGATCGACATATCTCGGCAGCCAGTTCAAAAACGCCCTATCACAGAAAACTTTTCAAGAACGCCCTACTTCACAATTTTATTGAAATAAGCCATATTTTAGAATTTTATTGAAAAACATCCTATCTCAAACAAAAATACATTGAAAATATGCTGAGATAGGGCGTTCTTCAACCAAATTCTGAGGTAGGGCGTTTTTCAATCATATTCTGAAGTAGGGCGTACTTGAAAAGTTTTTCGAACTGGCTGCCGAGATAGGTCGATCTTCCGCTCAGCTATCGAAATACGAATTTTCAACATATCTCGACACCTGCACCACCTTGCAAGTTTGGACTACATAGAGGCGAAAGTAACTGCCGTATTATGTATCTCGAACGATGGGTTGCAGACGACAACGTCTCTGATTGCGATTTTATTACTCTATCGGTAGTCTTTGTCTTGCTTTACTTCGATTACGACTAGAACGATGCCGCGGCAGTTTCGGTGAAATATCTCTGACGTTGTTCATCCATAGGGCTACATCTTCTTCTGCTCAGGGCTAGAAGCCTTACATCTGCGCCGCCGCTAACAACTTCTGGTTCCTCCAACAATCTGCACGGTGTGTCAGACCATGATATTCCGTAGTGTGACAATAGTCAAGTGCAACACCTGCCTTGGCTTGTGCCACTTCAGGGCATGATCAGGTCTGCCCACCACGCGAGATTGAACGAGGTACTTCGAGGAACCTTCGTCTGGCCGACCCCGGAAATCCCCGTATGAGAGATCTCAACACGGAGATTCGGCAGCTTGTGAACGTACATAAGCGGAAAAAGTGGGAAGAGCATCTGAAGACTTGAAACTTCACCACTGGCGTGAGTAAGCTTTGGTCAACCGCGAGTTCAATATCCAATCCGACAATGCGCGACGAAAGAGTCGAAATATCTTTCGGCGACCATGCTTCGTCAGACCCGGAGCGCTGCGCGAGCTATTTATACTGCATCCTCCGGCGGACAAAGCCAAACGTCGAGTGACCAGAATACTGCACAAACTGCCAACAACAAGCGCGCTTCTTGTTTTCACTTGAGGTGAAATTCAGGTAGCCATCGGGAAGACGCAAGCATATGGGTGCTGAATAATTTGGGTCCTGCGGGAGTAGATTATCTAGCCAAGGTTCTCAACCTGTCAATGGCCCCTCTCGTTATTCCAGACATCTAGAAGATGGGGCGAGTGGTCCCACTGCTCAAACCGGGGTAACCAGCCAACAAAGGAGAGTCTTATTGTCCGATAATACTCCTTTCCCAGGTACTTACTGCTCAAACCGGGGAAACCAGCCAACAAAGGAGAGTCTTATTGTCCGATAATACTCCTTTCCCAGGTAGCGAAGACACTAGAGGCCTTGCTAGTCCCGTATTTTGGGAATCACCTGACCCCAGCGAAGCATCAGCATGATTTGGAATTGATGACTTGTGCTCGAAAGTAAACGAGTATCTCTCAGAGCTTTCTCACCTCTTCACTGCTAGGAGCCTAACCCTCTCCCCTAGAAAATCCTCACCGACCTTGTTTACCACCTGGACGAAGGAGGTCAGACTACCGCTGGTGGCGCAAGCCTCCCACACCAGTTCCGACGGTGAATAATCCTAAAATACTCGGAGTAACTTTCGACAGTCTGCTTTCCTTCTCTGCACGCACAACCGCTATTGTCAATGAAGTACAGAGTCGCAACAAGGTCCTCAAGTCGCTAGCCGGCAGTACCTGGGGCAAAAACGAATAAAAGTGGCTGGCAACATACAAGGCGATTGGCTGGCCGGTTCTAAATTACGCAGCACCAGTGTGGTCGCCGGGGACCAGTAGGACACAGTGGATGAAGCTTAGGGTGGCCAGATGCGCTGATTTAATCAGTACATGTACTGATTTTTTTCTATTGTACTGATTTTTAAGAACCCGAAATCAGTACGCAAAATTTACTGATTTTTTGAGTTGGTACTGATTTTGTACTGATTTTTACATTTAATAAATACTTTTGTAAATTGAATTTAAACTCGTTTCCTAGGATTTCGCAAAATAAGAAACTGTTTGGATTCAACCCAACCCAACTTCACGATTTGCAGGTTTTACAGGATTTACAGCAAAAGCTGGTTTCGCCATTAATAAATCTTATGAAAGGTGGTGGTGAGTTTATCATATATTCAGTACACTGAGAAACAATAAGAGATAATCTTTTGATTATAATTAAACATCCACTGAGAAATCGGCTGTCAGTATTTCACTTAAGACGACTACTGCTACGGTGCAATGTGCAATGGTGCAATTTTCTAGAATTAACTATATTTTTATAAAAAATTTAAATTAAGTAAGGAAAGAAAAAATTTTCACAACCTGTCAATACATTTTACTACTATTTTCGTGAGCACAGCTGTACATACATACGTAATAACTTTGATTTGTTTTAAAGTAACGAATTTTTATATTAATAATACTAAATGTATTTAAAAGTCTATTAGTTATTTTTTGTTAAATTAATGCGCTGTTATTTGGCTGTTATATTGTTTATAATAAAAAATATGCTTAAAAATGAGCTGATTTTTATGGCTTTGTACTGATTTTTGATCCCAACTGTACTGATTATGTCACTATAATATCTGGCCACCCTAATGAAGCTACAGACAGCACAGAACACAGCACTTCGCACTGCGACCGGATGTCTTCTGATGTCGCCAGAACACCACCTACATGACGTGGCGAAAATGATCCCCATAAAGGAGCACAAGACAATGCTCCGCAAGCAATTCTTAGTAGGGAGCCACAGATGTGTAGGCACCCGAACAGACACCTGCTTGCAGAAGAGCCCTCGCATTAGGGAATGATGCGTCCATCTTCAATTCGTGTATTTTGTTCAAGAGTTTGTACGGAAGAAGAAACTAAGTACCTAGATTTTCTTCGTAAATAGTTTTTAAATATCTTAATTCTTTGGCCAAATTAGAACCAATATTTTAAGCTACAATTCTGCATTCTTCCAGAATCTCAATGACCACTGATTTCCCAAAACTTTGATCAAGTTCAGCTATTTTTCTTTTGTTTATTTAATATTTAACATTTTTTCATAAAAATTTAGGGCGTATATACCAAACACCATTTAAATGCACATATCAAACTTTGTGCAAAAGTTATAAAAAAAATTGCAGTTTAATCTAAATTTTCCACCCTTTTTGAGTATTTATTTATTTGGTCTACAGAAAAGTGTTTTCTTACAGACAAGTGAGAATAAAACATTTAGATATTTAAATATGTGTGATATATTACAGAGTAGACTAATTATACATATTAATTTTTAATAATAATAATAAAATAAAAAATAGCAGGATTGATAGCTGGCGAGGCCTAGTCTCAAGTCTACTTTTGTGTGCAGCGGGCGGAAAGCTCTAGTTTCCACTCCGCGCTATGGACAAGCTGTTGACGATGGTCGAAAAAGCCAAGTTTCCGATCCATGCTCCCGAAGTCATTACTATGTATGTGTGGCAGGTGGAAAGCTTTAGTTTCCACTCCGCGCTGTGGACAAGCTGTTGATCACGGTCGGAAAGAACGAGTTTCCGATCCATGCTCGAATTGTCTTACGCGGTCGCGAAAATATACGAAGCCGATTACAATTGTACCAAGCAGTCAAAAAACGTACCAGTATTTAAAGTAGTTTCATGTACACTAACAATACAGTGCAAAATCCTTATATATTCTGAAAAAAAATAGTATCAAATGTTAGGTACTCTAGCAAAAGTCGCTATAATACTTACTGTATGTATATATACCCTTTCAAAAGTCGCTATAATATTTATTGTACGTATTTATACTAGTTCAAAAGTCTGCATCTTCTGATGAACTTAGAAAACTGCGAAAAAAAACGTGGTAGTTTCAGTGCCTAGTGGAAGACGTCTTAAAAAAGAAGCAGACCAACCTTCATGGAAGATAGTACGCGAAAAGCTTAAAAAAGCTGGCTATATAAAACTTATTGTTTCAAAACTCGCTATATTTAATTTCTATATATAAAATTTGCAAAAACTACCACACTGCGATTTTGATTTTTAATGTTATTAGGCTCTTATTTATCCAAGTTTTCAGATAATCAAAAATAAATATGCAATTTGGATGTTACTTGTTTTTGTAGACGTTTTTTTTTTCAATTTATGGCTTACTATTATAAAATCACATAACGCTGTTTGATCTCAAGTAAGGTTTTCTTAATGATAAAAAGTGAGTCGGAGGTGTCAAAATAATCGTTATGCTTATTAAAGTCCTGGCATAGGCAACGAAAAGCATCATGAATTTAAATATTTGTTCTACAAATAGTTAGCTTAATGGGCTTGTAATGTCTAGAAGGAATAAAACACGTGATCTGGTTCAGTAGAAAGGGACTATTGACCAACCCGTGCAAGATCTTAATCATGAACAAGTCCCCGAGCATCTCACTACGGCTGTGAAGCGTTGGCAAATTTATGAGTTTCAAGCGCCTTTGTACGGTGGGAGTTTTAATGTCGAATCCCAAGGCAAATTGATTAATGCGAATAATAAGAATTGTTTCTGTACCGACTCGAGTCTGTTAGAATGCGTTTGATATCTAGGGTTACGTACGACGAACCCGTATTCTTAAGATCGGTCTGACTAGGGAGGTGAAAAGAGCTTTCGTGACTTAAGGATCTCATAACTCTTTAGTCCAAAGTTTGATGAAAGCCAAGGCGCCCTTGGCTCTATTAACACAAGAGTTTACATGGGACTTGAATTCAAGCTTAGGGTCCATGGCCTTGATCGATGAAATTAGTTACCTGAATGTTATGTTCACAAATGCGGTAGCTATATGATTGAAAGGGTCTTCTAGAGAAACACATAAATTTACACTTTTTCAAGTTAAGTGACATAGAATTTACTTTGCACCGCAGTTTTATAGTCCATTAAATTTTAATAATAAAAAAGTGCAAGTTTTAAGTTGCGTTCTTTTTGCTCTTTTTTCTGACTGTATTACGCATTTTTTTTCAATAAAAAATTTTCGAATATCCTCTGTATGGAAGAAACTGCGTGAAAAAACTGCCAAAAATTGACGCGATTTTTAACTTCAAAATTGCATTACTTACATACTTTGAACTTTTGTGGAAAACCTGATTAAAAAGTTGCAAACTTATGCTTATTAAATTTTTCAGAATTTTGGACAAAGTTGAGAGGTTTTATTTTTAAGTTTTTTTTCGTAGTATGATCTATATTTTTATAAAAAATTGGTGGAAAAAATTAAAATAACAAAATTTGCATTTACAACTGGTGATAAATTCCCTTTGTCTTTTTCTCCGCTTATATGTGAGGACAGTGTCCGGTAGATAAAAAAAAACAAATAAAATTAAAAAAAAACAAATAAAATTAAAAAAAAACAAATAAAATTAAAAAACAAATAAAATAAAAAATCAAATAAAATTAAAATAAAATAATAATAAATAATAAAATTAAATAAAATAAAATAAAAACAAATTAAATAAAAAACATATAAAAAAAAAAAAAAACAAATAAAAAAAAAAAAAAAAATAATTATTATTGAGCTCGAGGACGTTTTTAAATGAAAAACTTTTGTGGACAAGCAACAATAATTTTTATTTTATTTTTTTTAATGGTAGGAGTGATAGCTATTTCGGAAATCACCACATTTCCTCATCAAACTTCTTTCAGAAGGATTCGAATCGACGATCCCACTGAATGTGTTGGCTTAACAAAACAAAATGAAAAAAGTGGAAAAAAGCAACAATAATTCACAAAGAGAACTTAGCACAGTGCGTAGTAACGTAGTGCGTAAATAAACCTAAACCCAATTGGACCCACAGAACTTTGATAAATGAAGGAAGCGAACCCAAGAGTTCTAATAAATACAAGGATTTCACTTAGATCGTTAATATAATAGCGTAAATAATGTATGTATGTATTTTTTAAATAATCGTATACATGAATTAAGACGAGTCAAAAGATAACAAAAAAAAACGAATTCTGCGCAAATTACTTAAACGCGACAAGCCTGTAGCTGCAAAAGTAAATTCTTGATTTCCTTTATATCATTGCATTTATCGCTTGCGCCAGCAACAACCTTCGACATGACCTTACGGCGCAAAGCGATAGCCTCTACGCGTTTAGAAAGCTGCAATTCCAAAAAATAGGAATTAAAATCAAATAAGAAATTAGACAGAGCATAGTAAGTTCTTCAACTCACCTGATAAGCGCGCTTTATAATCGGTTGCGGCATACCAGCCAGCTTAGCTGCATTGAAACCATATGATTTGGGGCAAGCCCCAGCAGTATACTTATATAGGAAGGTAACCGTTTCTTGAGTTGGATCTTCGTTATCCTCATTTTCAACCATACAAGCCTGAAGGCAAGTAAAATAATGTTACAGAAGCTGTATAGCTATTAGTATACAGTATAGCTTACCATATGACCCAATGTGATGCGCGCATCTTTGTGGAAATACTCGATGAGATTGTGATAGTGCGTGGAGAAAAGCGTACGACATTTCAAATCAGCTAAATAGTTGACCACTGAGGCTGCTATGGCAGTGCCATCGTAAGTAGCAGTACCACGACCTGTTTCCATTGATTTTTTCTTTTACTTTCAAAGTTAATATCAATATAATATGCCACACAGCTTACCTAGTTCATCAAGCAACACTAGACTGTTAACGGTAGCATGCTTCAAAATAAGTGATGTTTCATTCAACTCTACCAAGAATGTGCTCTGCCCTGCCATAATGTCATCCTGTGCACCCAAACGCGTAAATATACGATCGACCAGCGTGATGCGGCAACGTTGGGCCGGTACATGCGCCCCCTTCATAATAAAATTATCATTTTTAATAAATTATTTAACTCAAAATTTTACTTTTAACATACAATTTGTGCCATCACCACCAGCAAACCAACTTGCCGCATTAGCGTACTCTTACCACCCATGTTGGGGCCTGTAAGTATAGAAAGCGGAGCTGGCGTTTCGTCCGTGCCCAGAGTGAGCCCATTTGGTATGAATGTATCAGCAGGCGCACATGGATGATAGCCCTCTGCAATGTCGATAAATGGATGCTGCTCGGCAGTTTGCTCCTGCAATTCTGGAACACAAATTACTTGCTGAGCGCGTGCATACTCTGCCAATGAGCCTAAGACATCCAGATTGGCTACACAATCAACACATTGCTTCCAGAGTTCATAATGTTTGGAGAATTTCTCAAATATTCGTCTGGCTAAATCTTTTAGAATGGCATCACGTTCGACTTCAGCGTGTTGCATTTGCTTGACGAGTGTCTGCAGATTGAGGTGATCGGTAATTTTAGATACTAGTAAATGGTTTGGTAACTTACGCGTGTTTCATTTGTCGAGAAGCGTCGCACTGGTTTATTACCTTTCCGTTGACCCTCCAATTGGTAGGCTTTGCCTGCCTTCCTAGCCGCATTTTCAGGCACCTCCAGCTGGAAGCGATTTTTCTCGCCACCAGGTGTTAGACGACAACCGAAAAATTTTTCTTGCTCAATTAGATAATCTTTGAATGTGGCATTTATGCTTTTGATTTTTTCTAATACTTCATCGTAATCTGCATCCACACCCTGTTCCGGCGCAATTACACCAGTCTTGGAGCCTGCCTCATGATCGAAAGCGTTCTGTAATGAAGTATTTTGAAAGCGAATTTAAATTGATACCCGCTAAACAATTAAAAATGAGTGGCCACACTACGAAAGTGAAGCTTTTAACGATTAATTCCTTCTTCGTTTCATTGATCTGAAATTAGAAAATTGGCTACTGATTTTATTGAATGATTCTTAATATTAAACCGTTCCGGGAGATATATACTTCCGTTGCATATCCAAGTTTCACATTTTTTCATTACGAATTTTGAATTCCCTACCGCCGATACGTACTTTGAAAAATTCCAATTGCTTTGCCATATCAGGGAAGCATCCTTTTGGCTTTAGTTGGGTCAAACGCTTCATGAGTGGTGATTCAAAACCGCTTAAAAGGGTTGGTACGTCCATCAGCGCCGTAAATCCCTTCAATATGCCAATGAAGTTCTGTATTTTCTTTTTATTATACAACTTCTCCTCAAATAGTATGGCTCGTCCATCGGGATGATCTTGTGAGATACGCTTATTGCCGAACAAATGTATCTGTGCTAAATGACGCTCAAAATCTGGCATTGGCGCCAATAAAGCGCGCAACTCTTGCAATTCCACAGAATGCTCGACCAATTCGGTTATAGCTTGCTGACGGGCCACAATTACATTCAGCTCGCAGCTGGGCGAGCAGATCCAATGATGTAGCAAACGTTTACCGAATTTTGTGCAACAATTATCCAGCGTAGCTTGTAGTGAGTACTCTTCCCCAGTGATACGCAGATTAGCCAGTGTTGTCGCATCGATAACCATATGGCGACGGCGAACAGATTGTTGCTGGCCCGACTGCGGCTTTGCCATACGTACCGATTCATTTAACATATCCGGCGGCGTATAGAGGTGGTAGCGGGCCATGGGCAGTACTTTTTCTTCGAGTTGACAACGCTGTAAGTACATAATGCATTGACCAAGCGCCTTCAATGCAAGCTTACAATCATCTCGTGGTGTTAATCCCAAATGGTCAGATTCAGATTGCATTGTGCGCAGTGCTAATGGCCAGTTATCGCCATTCGTAGTATCGTCCGATATTTTTGCATAATAATTCTCAGCGAGATGTTTCAGTGTCTTCTCAGCACTGCACACTTTCGAACCATTGGCCGGCAAAGGATCTTTGAGTATGCCGGAAAGCATAGTACGCAAAATCTCCTGCGTGCGTTCAGAAAGTGAACTACGTTCATAGAGTAGCTAAAAGAAAAGACCACCGTAGTAGCTATGAAATTAAACTGATTATTAGTTTTTCCCTTAGCGTACCAAAACTGGCATATGATGCGAAAGCAAAGTTAACAAGCGCGAACCATTTTTGTCATCCTCGAACTCGCCAATATAAAAATCACCGATAGAAGTGTCGACATAGCAAACACCATATTTACTGCTGCTCGTTTCATTCTTTAATTAAATAGTCAATTAAAAATTACGGTGAGGAAATTTTGACCACTTGATTACCTTTTCAACCACAGCCAGCATGTAATTTGGTTGGTAATGTGGCGTTATCTGACATTGTGTGCCAAATACTTGCGTGCCGCGATTGGATATCTGACAAATCTCGCGCCGCACAACCTTATCGAACTTTGTAGGCTTAATTTTTTTACAGCGCTCGCTCATCATTTCGGTGGTTTCAGTTTGTTCAACTCGCGCCACCTATAAAATGAAAACCATTTTATTTCAACAATATAAAGTAGGTAGCCTCAAATAATATACCTTGTAGCCGCGATCAACCAGTACGCTAGACATTTTGTCGAAGCTCACTTCAGGCGAACCGGCATGCGCAAATTCGCCGCGCATGTAAACAAACCCCAGCTCCTGTACGCCGATTTCTGCATCCATGTGGTATAATTCATAAAATTTACCTACTTTAAAGAAAAGCACGCAATCAAAGTTGTCCGATTTTAACACCCACCATTGGCGTACACCCTAGCAATAAATAAATCCAAGCAGAAACATGATTAAATCCATTCAAAAAATATATTTTTCATCATCCTACCGGCGATAGCGAATTCAAGTACTTTTCGGGTACATGCAATGTTGTAGGGTCATAGTCTGCATGATCCGGGCGCCTGCCCTGCTTATCTTTTATCTTATCGGGCTGTAAAAAGTCCAGCTTCTGATGTGGCCATACCACTGGTTCGTCCAATGTGGACGTGGTGCATACAATCTTCTCATATTTAGCATCATTTTTCGCAGCCGTTTTTGCGTCTGTTATAGTAGCCGAGGCTTGCAATGAAGCTAGCTTTTCCATAAAACTACCTTTTTCCAATTTAGGCTTCTTTTGCTTCGGTTCATCACTTTTCT
>NW_023458559.1:30086244-30110402 GCF_013731165.1 Rhagoletis pomonella
CAAACCGCAGCTGTCAATAATTATCTAACCTTGTTTATTGAATCATGCATATATGGTATGAATTCATTTGACACGGCTACCAAACTTTGCGGCCAAATTATCAGTGAAGCAAAACAAACAGAACGGATAATAGTTGCGTTCGATAAAAAAATTAGCCAACACCAGCCAACAATCAAAATCAAGAGAGTAAGAGAAAATTCTCTCCCAAAGAGATGAAAAATCAAAAAAGTAAACGAACTGTTTTATTTGTAAACAAACTGAAATTCATGTTGCCTCCATAGAAGAAAAAAGGAAAGTGACCGTTCAATGTTCGCCAGGAACCTTTCTAGAAGTAGAAACTAGTTGGCGCTATCATAAAGTCACATAGCAGGCAGCCAAAAAGCATATAAATACCACAACTCGGAAAATGCAATTTTGTTTGTTTACAGAAATTGCAACCATATGTTTTGTGATCATATGTTTTCGGGTTGGATAATTTTTGCTGACTAAAATTTTGCCAGTACAAGATGAACGCTTCTCTTGCATCAAAATGACCGCTTGCTCTCTCAATTTTTGTGTGTTGGATAATTTTTTGTCGTTATCGAAAGCCATCCAGTAAAAATTTGGAAAAGTATTACAAATTTTTGACTTGTCGAACGCACCTAATAATTGAACCAGATCTCTATTAGGATCACATCGTTGTTGTTGAATTTGCGTGCAAAATTTTTTTGCGGATCCCGATTATTGCCGATGAAAACATAGCTAGAGTTGCGACAGAGTTGCATTGGCTTCAGTTTATCAAGATTATTCAGTGAAATCGCTGGAGAAACTTATCAGAAATGTGTAAACTAGTTTCAATACAAATTTTGACGGTTTGTTTATAAGGTTTAGACAACTATACGTTTTTGAACGCAAACGTCAAGCTGTGAAGCTGTGTTTTTCTGTGATCTGTTTAAATTTTGTGCTGTTTACGCTTATTAAAGTAAAAAATTAAAAAAAGTGTTAATAAACTTCTGGTGCACAATTTAAAGATAAGTAAAACATCAAAATCTCCCGTAAATTTGATTAATTTAACTTGATATTCTTAATTGCATGTGCCGAGTATTTTGTTTCATATAATATATTGTTGTTGTACAATTGTATTTGTTTGTGCACATTGATTTTGCTCTTTTTGTCATTTCTGCTGTTTCATCTTTGTCACAGCTGTTTGCGTTGTGTTTATTAGGGTCAAATATACAGTGCATTTAAAACTGTTCGCTAACTGATATTTACCAGCTGATTGGTTCACTGATTAATACATCGTTTTCAAAACCGTTTTTGCTTTTTTGCTTCTAAAACCTAAAAATAAATATAATTTTAAACATGTCGAGTATTTACACCAATTGCCACGTTAAAAACGACTCCTATGTGTCATGCTGGCTCTGCGATGGGATTGCCCATATAAAATGTGCTGGTTTGAGCGGTAGAGTATTAGGCGCTATTAACGAGGGTAAGGGTCTTCGTTGGTCTTGTCAAAAATGTAGATCAACCGAAGTTGATTTATTTAAATTCTTCAGGCAGTCCAGAAATGGATTTTCTGAGATCGGGAAGGATCTGTCGGCGCTTGTTGAGAAATTTAATGTTTAGGTCTTTCACTTGTCTCGACAACCCTCCACACTCTGAGGATAGCCGAGAAAATAAAGGTGGGCATGTTAAAAAAACAGCCACGGATTCTAGTAAAAAAAATCCTCCATCCCAGTCCTTAGAACTTATTAATTTATCTTCTCCATGCCCTCAGGCATTGGAGCCTCCTATTTCTAAAGCCATATCCACTAGGTCTACTTCTAAAAATAGTCAAACCGTTGATTTAACAGTGTTGCCATCAACATCTCAAGCTCCACTGTCTAACTTAGTTCCTCCGAATAATTCGGAGCCCCGCACATCAGACATCATTACCAAAAAGTTGGTTGTAATTCCTCCGAGAAGATCAATCTTTGTCTCTAGATTTGCTAAAGATACTCCTTCGGATGATATAAAGTCATACATATCGACTAAAATTAGAACTAAAGATGTATTTATTCGTAAATTTAATTTTAAATACGATCGCGAAATTTCATCTTTTAAAATTGATGTAGCTTCCGAAGATTTTGATTCACTACTAAATAGTTCATTTTGGCCGACCGGGGCGTTTGTTCGCGAGTTTGAGTATAAACCTAATAAAAGTAATAATAACGTAGCTAAAATTTCTAATCTTAATTCGGATTCAAAAAACTAACTCGCAAGTCTAATTTAAGTATTTACTATCAAAACGTTAGAGGTTTGAATACCAAATTAACTGACTTATATTTAAAAGGTTTTGACTGCAATTATAATATTATTTCCTTGACCGAAACATGGCTCAAACCTCATATTTTTAATTCCGAAATTCTTCCAAATGAATATCAAATATACAGGAGTGATCGCGTGGGCAGAATCGGCGGTGGTGTTCTTTTTGCGGTGCATTCATCGATACCATCCGAGAAAGTTAGTCTTCCTGTCATTGAATATACCGAATTTAAATGTATACGTGTACAGGCTGGAAAGACTTATATTTATTTAGCTCTTTGCTACGTCCCTCCTAATTCTGCCGTATCGGTATATATGCAGCTAGTTTCTTTACTTGAGACCGTAAATGCAATGCTTACGGCATCCGATTCTATGATTGTTTTGGGCGATTTAAATCTGCCACATATTTCATGGAACATCATTGACACCGATGTTGTACCATTTCTGGAGGAAATGGCTGAACTTTGCCTCAAACAAATAAATATATGTCCAAATAAGTTTGGAAAGGTCTTGGATCTCGTTTACGTTGATGATGTTCCGAAGGCCTCTATTAATCGGTGTGATCCCCTAGTTTTGCCGGAAGATGCATACCATCCTGCTCTTGAGTTAAGCTACGAAATCATAAATGAAATACATAATAACAAGTCAAGTTCAAGTACTAGATATGTTTTTGCGAAAGCAAATTTCAGGAAAATTAACAAAGAACTTTCAAAGTCATCTTGGCCAATATATAGAGATGACGTGGAGCGTAGCGTTGAGCACTTTAATGATACTGTTTTCAATTTGCTTCGAAAGTATGTGCCAATACGTAATATTGTTCATGAAGAACCAATACAATTATGGTTCACTAAAGAGCTTAAAAAATTGAAAAATAAAAAGTCGCACTCTTTTAAACTGTATAAAAGAACGGGCTTACACAGTGATTACCTAAGGTACTCAGTTTTGCGGCATAGCTACTTTGCATTAAATAAGAAATGTTATAATTCATTTTTATGGCTGCGTTTCTTTATACATTCCGGATAATCCCATTTCACAGCCGGAATAAACAGAATGCGTTTGAAATATACGTTAACATATCATCAGGAACGTTCTAAAGAATATGTAAACAAAAAAGTTTATTCCAAACGTTCAGAATGAATAAAGAAATGCAACCTATGTAAAATTAAGAAGAATTTAATTAACAATGCTAAATCATTTTATGGTTTCGTAAATTCAAAGCGTAAGGCACATGGGTTTCCGTCCGCTATGCATTATCGCAACACTGTATCTAGCGACAGCCAACTCATTGCCAACATGTTTGCTCGGTTCTTTAGGTCCAATTATTCTGTAGACTTCCCTATAAGTGGAGACTATCCGTACGAGCTTTGTCCAATCAACTCTGCTTATATTCCAGTATTATCGTCCGATGAAGTTTTACACTCTTTAAAAACCTTAAAAGCGTCATTTAGGCCTGGCCTGATCATATTCCGGCCTGTTTTCTTAAAAACTGCGCTGAGAACATCTGCGAGCCTTTAACAACTCTATTCAATTTGTCACTTAAACATGGCGTTTTTCCGTCAGCCTGGAAGGAGTCTTTCATAATACCACTTCACAAAAACGGCAGCAGGTCGTCTATAGAAAACTATCGAGGCATAGCGAAACTCTCCGCTATCCCCAAATTATTCGAAACAATTATTGTTAACCAGCTGACATATTCTATATCTTCTTCAATTACACAATCTCAACACGGGTTTTCTAAAGGAAAATCTACTATGACTAATTTATTGGAGTTTACAACTCATGACTCAAACGGTTTTAGAGAAAATGCTCATACCGACGTATATTACACCGATTTCAGTAAAGCTTTTGACAAAGTATGTCACTCGTTACTCATCCGTAAACTCGACCTAATCGGCTTTCAGCCCAGCCTTCTTCAATGGATCTCATCTTACCTCTCTGATAGAACACAAAGAGTTATTGTTAATAATTGTTCTTCCAACATCATTAAGGTTTCTTCAGCAGTTCCTCAGGGAAGCCACCTTGGTCCGATTCTGTTCCTGATATTCATGAATGATATTTCTTCTATAATAAAACATTCAAAAATTTTAATGTATGCCGATGATGTGAAACTTTTTAAAACATTGTCCTCTATCGAAGAAAGGTCTTTGTTACAAGCGGATCTGAACAACGTGGTTAGTTGGTGTAATACAAACTATATGCCACTAAACCTTCAAAAATGTAAAGTTATGTGTTTCTCTCGGAGGGCTGTTCAACCAGCTGTTTATTCAATATCAAGTTATAATCTGGAGCAGGTATCCAATTTTGTCGATCTTGGTATCACAATGGATTCCAAACTCAATTTCAACCATCATATTAATGTTACAGTCAATAAAGCCAAAGCCGTTTTTGCATTTGCAAGGCGATGGTCAAAAGAGTTCAAATATCCTTATGTTACAAAAGCTCTTTTTACCAGTTTAATTAGACCTATACTAGAATACGGATCTATTGTTTGGAATCCCCGCTACCAAGTTCATTCAGAAAGGATTGAATCAATTCAAAAACAATTCTTGCTTTTTGCATTGCGTAATTTTAACTGGGATTCAGATTACAATCTCCCCTCTTACACAGGTCGTCTAAAGCTCATAAATTTGCCTACACTCGCAAGTCGTAGAGAAATGCTGGGTATAATATTTATCGTAAAATTAATCACAGGCTTGATTAATAGCCCGGCCCTCCTGGCTGAGGTAAATTTGAATGTTCCTTCTCGTCAAGATACTTTCGACTTCTATTTTTAAAGCCTTGCAAAACTAATTTTGAACTAAACGAATCATTCCGTGGTTTATGTCAAGACTTTAACTGTCATTCCAGCACGTTTGACGTATCGGACTCGATTTTTACTATAAAGAAAACTATTATTTCCACTCTCAATAATTGAAATACTATCTTTAGCATATCCAATCAGCTGATGAATTTGATTCTGTAGCTGAATAGTTTTAGATCTCGACACTTAACAAACTCCTGTTTCCACTACTCGGCACGAAAAAACTAAAAAAAAAAGGTTCCGTACGTCATGCGGACTGCGCCCCTCGTGTCGGTTGGGCGGGAATGGAGGGTAAAAAGCCGTCGGGATTAATTAATTAATTACAATGCATTTATAAGGATTGATGAATACCCTTAGTACTTTAATTTTGAATAAACTAAATCAAGGCGTATTTAACAAGGTGGTGTTGGCCGTATATAAGTAAAAAATTACACTAACAAATTAAACGCTGATGTCCATACTGTCATTGGTATGAGTTACAACAAACACATCATTTTGACGTAATGGCCTCCACGGCGAAAAACCCAGCTGTCGCCGCAACACCACCTTGTTTAATACACCTTGAACTAAATAGAGAATAAAATTGCACTCAAAACTGACGAACTGGCAACCATAGAAGGAAGAAATCAGCTGACACAGAAAAATTGTAGCGAGTAGCTTCGTTCCCCACGCTTTCTGGGCTGCTCCGGTAATTAGAGAGTAAAAATAAGTTACTCTCTCACAAGTGTCAAAAATGTGCCAACACGTGCCAAAAGTGCCCAGAGCGTGAGGAACGCAAAAAAACACATTTCGTGCCCGGAATCAACATATCAGCTCTAAACAATGATTTTACGTGTATTTATCTTATATGGCTAATAAAATTACCAAATAACTACATTTTCTGAAAATTCTGTGATATTTTGCACTTTTGTTTTTATAAAATTTGCTTTCGGATTTAAACAACAACAGCAGTTATTTCAAATTGCCCTTTTGTGCCCGGAAAAAAGTCCGGGCTGTTTCGTGCACAAAGAAGAAGATATTTACGATCCTAAAGTGGAACGTATTCGCTCTCTATTACCCATTTTTCTAGCGTGAGGAACGCTTTCTGGGCTGCTTTGGGCACCCGCGGGCTCGTGTGGAACAAACCTAGTGTGAACATCAGGAGCGTGCCTTCTCTTTCCATCCAATCACAAAACGTATTTGGGTAAAAGAGAAAGCACGCTCCTGATGTTCCCACTCGTTACAATTATTAGTCTGTTCCAATAGCAGTCCGGTTTACAGGATTTAGTCAGAACTTACAGGAAGTCGTTCCTATTGACACAAAACCTGTAAGTGGGAACACATTTGAGAGAGTAAATGAGCAACTGTTCCTAGTCAGAAGTTACAGGATTTAGTCCGGAGATTTTTTTCCTGTAAGTTCATGAAAAGTGTCAAACGATCAGCTTTTTTACATGTGCAAACAAAAACAGAAAGCAGTGAAAGCAAAGAAGCTTATATTTGTTAAAAAATGGAAGTAAACAACGAAATATTTGAATATGTATAAATTTTAATAATTATTTAGTGATATTTCAGCCAAATCGGTGTAGTACCAATGACATGTAAACAAACCGTCTGACGTTTTTACAGGAAATAGTGCTTTTTGCGTTCCTATGCACTTCTGCATCTGTTCTCCTTTTACTCTCATTTGAGAGCGTAAAATTGTAGTTTGACAGTTCCACAGGTTTTAGTCCGAAGTTCAAAGGAACAGACTATATAACGTGTTGTCTCTTCTTATAAATTTACGTTCTTTGGCTTAACTGAGCTCGGTAACCAAAGAAAACACGACTATTGTTGCAAGTATAAACGAAAAGGGAGTGTGGGTCGTTCATGTAACAGAGTGCGTAAACTTATACCAGGGTTTGACCGACAACAAAAACACCTTGAAAACGAGTTTTGAGATTGTGGGCTGAAGGCTGTTCACACCGACTGTTGGTGTTTTCGTTGACATTTCTTACATCCTTTGTTTACAGTTTTGCTACATAAATACAAAACCAAAATACTTTTCCTTCAATTTCTTTTCATTAACAACCCTTTACTTCCATACTTATTTTATTTTGGTCAGCCAAATTAACAATAAATCCGAAGTGGCGTATTAAAGATGATAAAATATGACTTCCACTTCGATAAATAATCTAAAAAAACTAGTGCAGACACCGATCGGAATGAGTGGAACGTGAGTTTTCAGGTGGTTTTCATCGAAAACTTGTTTTCGTTTGACAGATTTTTCATGGACGAAAACACAAGTTTTAGGTCGAAAACCAGTTTTAGCAACGAAAACATGTTTTCGATGTCGGTCAGAACATGGTGTTATAAGATTATCTGCTTGGTAAAGTTATCGGTTTAGAAGAATACCACTAATTACTTTTTAAAATTATAATCTGACGATTAATTAAAAAAAATATTAATTTGGAGGAATAAACTGGCGTTACGAGGACTTAGTTCCCTGCCATTTAAACACAAACAAATTTAATACAGTTTGATACATAATTTATAACTATTAAAATTGAGGAATAACCTGGTTACTTGTGAACTGTAATAGGGCATTCGCACGAGGCGATTTTACAGGCAACAAAAGTTGAATACGAAGTTGAATGAGAAGTTGAAAGTGAAAAAGTTGCCATCCCTATTCAGACGAGGCGATTTTCGATTCAACACGAATCGTTATTTACATTATTGAAAATGAATTTAAATCGCAAAATTTGATCAATTGGCATAAATTTGGTAAGCCAAGCGTTGGTAGAAGTGCTTTTAGCGAAGCTGAAAGATAAAATAAGAGTAAAAAAGTAAAAAAGAAAAAAAAGTATGATACAGAACAGTGTTGGCATTTTTGGTACAATTGTACTTGTTTTATACAATTTCATTTACAATATACTTTCCTACTACGCAGTACTTTTTAGTAAAATTTTGTAATGAATACTAAAAATATATAGCTCTGAAAATTCACAGCAAGAAATTTTTTGTGTTCTCTTTGGTTCGCCCGTTCGTATTTACCTTTGTAAGTTTTGAAAAATGGCTTCAACGTATCAGTATAATATAGCCTAGTCAAATTTTTAAAGAAACTTTTCGATACTAAGTTTTATTAAAACAAAATGTCGAAGTCAGCTTCATATAGAAACAAAGTCTTCGTTAGTTATAAGAAGAGATTTTCGTAAATATAATACCTTTATGGCACTCACATATTGACAAGATTTTACTATTTATTTTATTATTCTTTAATTTTAATTATCTGTTTATAAAATATAATGTATTCTTTAAGAAAAACTGTACAAACCTAAGATTAAATCTTTGCGAAACATCCAAAAACCGAACATACTTTCGTAAAAATTTCGAGCTTTATTAATATTCTTTAGTTTTTAGCCCATTCAATTTTGGTATAATAAAGTTCAAGTTTAAAGTAGCTGGGACTTACCGTTGAACTAGGCATTTTTTTTGTCGACGATGTCAGCCATTTTCTTCCATACGAAGTGTGTCCGACGATTTTTTTATATGGAGAAAACTAGCAACACCTTCATCAAAGAAATCTTAAAAAACTTAGTTATATTAAAATTTAATGGGCTAAAAAACCGCACGCTCAAAATAAATCTAGGAAATCGAATTAAAAAGCTCGAAATTTTTACGAAAGTGTGTTGGTTTTTTTTAATGTTGCACAAAGTTTGAACCTTTAATTTGTACAGCTTTTCTTAAAATATACACCGTATTTTTACAAAAAATAATTAAAATTGAATACTATTAAGATAAATGGTCAAATCTTGTCGTAAAGTTTTGATAAGCACTTGAAATGCTATTAAAATGTCAAATTTTAGTACTGAATCCAAAGGAAAATGTCTCTTTTATCCATTAATAATAACTTAAATATGCTTTTTGTTAAGATGTATACCTGAAAATGTGTGCATACATATTTGCGTTAAATGCAGTACATGTGCACGTGGAATCAATTTGTAAAAGTGTAAACTACGTAAACGTATGTACATAAACAATAAAACTTTCTCATGAATACCATAAATTCATTGGTCTTAAAGGGAATGTACTAAGAAAATATATGAGCGAATTAAAAAGTGTATACAATTTATAGCCGAAAAGTACATTTTTTGTATAGATTTCGTACTGAAGGAACAATTTAATTTCCCAACACTGATACAGAATGTAAACAAACACAGGGTTGCAAGGAAAAAAACTTGAACGAGCTCAAAGTTGGCTGGCGACCAACTTTGTTGAAAGCGATTAGTTGAAAGGCCGTTCGGACGAGGCGATTTTTGCTTTCAACTAAAAGTTGCCTGAAAAGTCGCCTCGTGCGAAAGCCCTATAAGGCATCGTACAGTTCCATAAGTAAAGTAACTCTTCTTCTTACCGTTTTTCAGGCAGACTGTAGGTGTGTTTTTGGTTAGTGTATTGGTGTTTTTGGTTCAGTGGGTTAGTGTATTTTGAATAAATTGTAATAGAAATAAAAAAATTGTAATAGAAATGACAGTAATTGTAAAAGATAAGAGCACATGCCAAAAAACAGGTGATCTCAGCTGTAGGCATTTTTTGGCAATCAGCTGATAGTGTTTTTACTTATGAAACTGTACGATGCTGTAAGGTCTCCAACCAACATATCACATATCTTTGACATTTTAACAACGATATAACATACACAAGGCGCATCAATTACAGGTGATAGCGATAGAAGCTATGCTTCTTCTTATGAGCACGCTTGTGTCAAATTGTCGTCTGTTTTGCTTTATTTACATATCCGCGTACACATACACATATACGTATATATATACCCTGCAAACAAATGCTCCCGAAATCTTTAAGAGTGTCGGAAATTTGTTACGATTCTTTTAGAAATCTGTAAAGAAAAACATATGAAGCGGTTGACAAGAACTAGTAAAGAAATTTCTGTACGATTTCTTAAAGAAAATTCTTAAAAAAATTGTGAAACCTTTCAGAATTCTATGCAATCCTGGTATGCAGGGTATACATATACACACGAATATGAATAGATAAAAAAGATGTTGATGACACAAGGAGTTCATACCAACGGTAAATGTTGTTTTTGTACGATTGATACAACCTGTAGTTGTTGAATCATGTAACATACATTAGTTGCTTTCCAGCAGCAGTACGAATAGCAGGTTTTGCAGGATTTTACAGCATTTGCAGGAACGGTTGTTTTCGCCATTAATAAACCTTATGTATGGTGTCGTGCGGGAACAGCTTCCTGTAAAATCCTGTAAATTCCGGCTATTCGTACTGCTGCTGGAACGCAACTATAAGAAACAAATAATGTGAAGACGTAAGCACAGCAGAAACTTTTGCACGTGGTTCTGGCCCTCAGCGGTATTACCATACGTGTATTAGTGGAGCAACGTTGGACATACCTAAAGATTACTAATACCAGCTGGAATATAAAATACTAACAGCCGCACTCAGAGTCGTTTAATGATTACTTAAGGTGTCCCTCAGTAACGATTTGACAAAATTCCCTCTCAAAGTCAATTAATGATTCGTTAACGGCATTTAACGGCTGTTACAGCCCTATTCTAGCGCCCTCACAAAAATCACCATACTCACTATTATGAGTTTTCTTACTATTGTGAGGTTCACCCTATGCTGGCGAAAATACAACACACAAAAAGATCACAATTGTCAGAAAATTTGTGATGACGACATATGAACCAGAAGGTATGGGCAAAACTGTTGTCCCAGCCTGCTCGATTATTTTATTGTGTCTGATATGTCAATAGTCTTAAAATTCGACCAAATCTCATTTATCTCGGACCATAATCTAATTTCTGTGCGTTTGATATAAAGTTTGACCGACATATACTACGTTTATACGTAAGCTATTTGCAAATATCTAACTCACTGTTTATTCGATGGTGAAAAATTCTTTTTTATTATTACCTTATTATAAAAAGGCAATAATATGACAATCGAAAACGAAAATAAAGTTAAAAATGGCAACGTCTTGATTAAAAAAAGGCAATAAGATGACCATCGAAAAAGAAACCTAAATCTAAGAATGGCGGCGTCTTGCGCTTATTTGCAAATAGTACCACTAATCAATACTTATTTGCGTGATTTAGTTATTTGCAAATAAAAAATTAACTCAACGTTTATACGGCAAATTTTACCAATTTGCAAATTGTTATTTGCAAATAATACGTGCGTATAAACGTAGTAATAGTTTAGTAACTAGTCCGTCCATCTTTCCGGATTATCGTTTACTGAACGTTACTAATATTTTAAGTAATTTATCGCGTATTAATTGGTCTGCTTGCTGGGATCTAAGCTCAGTGCATGAGAAATTACGCTTTTTAAATGAAATTATCTTAGACCTATATAGGATTCACGTACCAACTCGCACTTGCCGTGGTAGATGTCCCTCATGTCCCTGGTTAAACAAATCGGTTCGTGCGTTGATAGTGCAGCGTAATAAAAAATATTCCTCCTGGAAAAAGAACCGCACTGAGGACAGCTGGCATGCGTATAAACTTGCCCGAAATGAGACTACGGCTACCATAAAGCGTGATAAATGCAAGTATTATAACACCTCACTACCAAATAATGGTCTGTGGCGTAACTTAAAAAACCTTCGTGTACATGTTAGTGACAGTCCTAATTGTTCCCTTAGTTCTGAATACCTATTGCCTTTGTAAGTCGTGGCACCCTATCCTGTGTTAATACTTGCTTCATTTCCTGTCTTTGCATGGGCCAGGAGAAATGACCTGTGTCTAAACGGTGATAAATCTTATGTGCTGCCGGCCTCTAAAAAACGAATAAATTTTTTAAACGTGCCGCCCTTATATATAGCTGATAAGTGTCTACAACTTGTGTCTAAAGTGACTAATCTTGGGTTCATCATTAATACTGGTTTAACATGTGACGATCATGTGAAATCGATAGTAAGCAAAGTATACAACATCCTAAGAAATTTACGAATCTCTGCAAATTATACGCCGGCCTAGGTTAGGAGAAAGCTTGCGATGCAATTAATAATGCCAATCATATGCTACCCTGAGCTTGTTTACAGTAAACTGAGTTCTCTATCTGCTCATAAAATTGATGTAGCATTCAACCATGTTCGATATGTGTTCGGGTTAGCTAAATTTGACCATATCTCTGATTGGAGATCACGCTTATTAGGCTGTGAATTATCTGATTATCTGAAAGCCAGAAACTGCATCTTTCTCTATCGACTTATTGTGCACAAGGAGCCTGATTATCTATATGACAAGCTCATTTTCCCTAAATCAGCTCGAATTAATGATTTGATAGTACCAAATTATAATTATCTAACCTCTGCACGGCTATTCTTTGTCAGTGCTATTCGAACATGGAACTCTATTCCAATGGCAACTCGCAGTAGTCTAAATAAAAGCAAATTTAAGGATGTTCTATATGCGTACTTTCGTTAACATAATGGCTGCATTTCTTTATTCATTCTGAACGTTTGGAATACACTTTTTTGTTTATTTATTCTTTAGAACGTTCCTGATGATATGTTGACGTATATTTCAAACACATTCTGTTTATTCCGGCTGTGAAATGGGATTATCCGGAATGTATAAAGAAACGCAGCCAATTTATGTTGTATTGCTTTAATTGTCTGTACTTTTTATTATGAGTTTTAGTTTTGCTTTGTTATAAGTTTTAGTTCAAGTAACCATTATTACCTTGTTATATCTTTCTGGTTTTACCTTTTGTTTGTTGTACTATAAAAGATCTCAGATCTTATTGTACTAATGATTGTTACGAAGTGTTTACCTTTTTTTTGTTTTTTTTTTGGGTTGTAGGCGCGATGGCTCCTTAAATGGTCGGAAGTTTTTCAGCTAACTCCCTACGACACCAGGTTATACATGTGTTGTCGTCTTTTTTAGACGATTGACAAACTTATTGCCCATTTAAACGTATGCAGTTTGCTTGATGAAAAGCCAGCGTAACTGTTGACGTGAGCTTCCCAGCAAGATTTGGATTGTGTTAACAAACAACAATTATACTTATTGTATAATACATACATTGACAGGAATGTAATTTTGATATATATATAAAATATTTTAATAACTATTTTAACGATAGGTTTCCTGGGGAACCGATTTACCAAGTTTGTCTTTGTTTAACTTTTTACCGTTGCCACTTTGTGTGCAGTGTTGCTAGAAAAAAATTTCCTTTGGAGCTAAAACGGTCGTAAAAAAGCGAAAAAGAGCTAAATAAAACTAATAGTAGCTAAAATGCAGAACTAATTTTTTTTTAAGTTGAGCGTTTATTGACGTAGGGTTGTTTTAACATTTTCCGCAATTTTAATAAAAACAGCGAATTTTGTTAGTCTAAGTGCTGGAAAAAGCACTTAAAGCCAATAGATATTTCGAATTCGTTACTACGGTACTTATAACACACATATATATGCACACTAAAAATACGTTACAAACTTTTAAAATCTGCAATTTAAGATATTTGAGTTAACCATAAAAATCGGGTTATAAATAATTTTTTTCGCAAAAAAATTTCTGAAAAACTTTACTTCCAGCTCTCCTTTAAAGTAAATTTAGTATGTTAAATATAATCCGCGCGTTCAGAAAAGGGATTTTCTTCTAATAAATTGTTGAATTCTTTAACCTAGATCGAAGAGTTTATGGGAGATACAAATATATGTTTTTCCACTGCGTTTCGAAATTTGCAAATTTAAGTTTTGGCTTTCGTTTCTCCAGTGGCCATCTGAGAGAGAATATACCGTCTGAGCTTATCGGAGCTCGAATTACTGTCCGGTATAGTTTGTGTGCTCCCGCGCACGTTGCAGAAACTATATTAGCAAATACTTTCTGGAGCTAAAAAAGTGCTAGATAAATTTGAAAAGAGCTAGAAAAGGGCTAGGAGCTAGAACCCAATTTTCGGAGCTAAATAGAAAAATTAAGAGCTAAATCTAGCTCGAAAAGTAGCAAATGGCAACACTGATATCATGTGAACACCTGTGCAGTAGCGTTGCCGTTTTGTTTAAATTTAAGCAAAATTTATTAATTTTTACTTGGCTGTTAAAATGTTAAATTTTTCTTCGTTATGCTAAATTTTTGATTATAATATTCTAAAAGGATAATTTCCCTCAAAAAACCATAGTCAGAAGAGTTCGCATTTCAATAAATTGTTCAATCTTATTTTAGGAAGACTGTCATCCAGATCCCATATAAAGTTCCAGGAAATGTCATATAAACCATTTTCCGTTCGGAGGCGACCTGGAACTTTAGGTCCCTCCATTCCCGTGACAAGATCACCATTCACATTTTATTATAGGAGTATACATATATGTATGTTAAAAGCCTGAAAGAATGTGTAGGTATAGTGTTGAAATTAGGCAACTGTTAGAGCGCGGTTACCCACGAAAGTGTACGTAGCGTAGCGTAGAAGTACCTAGAAAGATATAAAGTGTGCTGTTGATAGAAAGAGAGAGAATCAACGTCACGGTCATGCGGTGGGAGCAGATCCCATAAGATAGATCGTGTCAGCTGACACGTTCTCCGTTTTTACGTCCGTGGGTAACTGCGCTTTTAGACTATAAAATCTCTAGTTTCTTGCTACTTTTTATTTCTATAACCAATTTACCAAGCTTGGTAAGAAAAGCCTAAATACGGCTTTATTCAAACAAATATAAAACCAAGCATTTTTCGTTTTATTAAAGCTCGTTAAATAAGTTGCTTAAGTTTATCGGGATTTGGTAAATTTTTTGAACAATTTTGGTAAAATATTTTTGCTCAGCCGCGGCAACACTGCTGTGCAGTACAGTACGAAATAAAAAAATCGTTGAATTGCGGCAACAGCTGGTAGAGTTTGTTTGGCAGCCATCGGAAGTAGTCGCAGAAGTGTAAAAGAGAAATAAAAAAGTGTCAGCTAAGCGAAAATTTACGGTAATCGCTTTTTTCCAACGAGTTTTGTAGTGCATAATCAATTAATTAAGTGCATAATATTCTGCAACAACAATTGCGTGAAGAGAAAGTGAATTTTGTGGTGAATGCGAAAAAACCAAGAAAATCGTATTGTGTTTGCCAATAAGACGGCAGACAAATTTCAGGGCTCCGCTGAGTTCATACATGTGTATTCACATACACATAACACTAATAATGTAAATATCAAAACATTTGTCAGTGAAAGATATGCGTACATTTCTATGAAATTTGCAAATGCTAAGTATTCAATTAATATTAATAGCTTGAAACATTTTGCAAATTTAAAACTATGCGGCTAATATTTGAACATATCTATTTACAATGTATGTACCTAAAATTTGTGTTAGCTGTGTTTGTGTGTGCGTGTGTACATATATGTTTCAGTGGTGTGCAAAATCAATGCTCCGCTGTGGCAAAGGATATTTCTTATCTACATGGCGCTGTTTCCGTTTCTGGTAGAACAGATTTATCAAATCCAAAAAGGGTAAAAAAAGAAAAAAAAAATAACCCAATTGTTTTAATTAGGTTTTCTGTAAATACATACTATACAAAAATATAATATTAGGAAAAATTGGTTCAATAACTATTGTAATCTAATACCCATATATGTATGTATGTGCATACATGATAATAAATGTATTTACCTACATACTTCATTAATGAGAACGCTAGTCTAAGCAAACGGCCTTACCACACATGTTAGTTAAGTCTGTTGCTGATAACAACATGCAGTATTGTGCAAAATAAAAGCAGCAAACTTCCTAAACTATATATGTACATACACACATCCATTCAACGCGCTCGCGATAACGTGAACTAATTAAAAATAAACCCGCTTCATGCCTGCTGGGCGCAGCACGGAAACGCAGCCGGATTGGCAGGTCGATCGCGGGAATTTCCGCATTAGGGGTCTCAGTGCAGAGATTTGGCAACTGGTGAACCAGCATAGGCGGAAAAAGTAAGAAGAGCACCTGAAGACTTGTAAATTCGCCTCTGATGGGAGCAATCTTTGGTCAATCGTACACTGAGAAAAGAGTTTAGTTACGTCAACTAAATATGTTTTTCTCAACACATGATTTGGTTATAGTTACATTATTTGTTTATAGTTACCGAATCATGTGTTGAGAGGAATATATTTGGCTGACTTTTTTCTGAGTGTAGGGCGATGGCGCCTCGCCTGACCCGCAGTCATGCGCGAGCTATTTTAGCCGACAAGTCACTCTGCATCCTCCGGTAGACAAAGCCAAACGTCGAGTGACCACAAGGCTGAACAACTTGCCAAAGCCCTGTTTTTCACCAGCGGTGATGTCCCGGGGGATGGTTGCGTGCATAGAAGTCCACGTAAGTGGGCAAAGCTTTTGGCTACCAAACCAGGGAGTGTCCAAAAGTGATTCATTTGTGTACGGTTCAAATCGCACTCGTTACGTCCAGATATATATATCTATGTATCCTCTGGGTAGCGCCCAAATCCGATTGGAAGCGAACTAAAATAAGATGGCGCGTGCGTCGGGTTTGGTACCGCCACGTAAAAGCCCGGCCCCTTTTTTGATAATCACGGCACACATATAAAGGACTATGATTTTAATGTATGCACCTGTAATATCCGGACCCTTAATGGGGAAGGTGTCTCTGACCGGCTGGTTGATGTCCTCGAAAAGACAAATGCCTGCTGCGGTTTAGCCGTACGCACCGAGCTGCACTTTTTGAAGTACTGCGTTTTTTGCTAATGCATAAAAAAAATGTTTTATTTTTGTCAGTAAGAAGCTTGACCTGTAGACAATAGAGGTTTATTTTTCGTAAGAGTTGCCACCTGTTAAAAAATTAAATTCAAATTCTTTAATAAGTTTAATTAATTATTCAGAGATGGGTACCGATGTGTATGAAAAGGGTTTACTTCATAACTACATGTATATGGTTGCCACCACTTGAATTAAAGGAATTAAATAATAATAATAATAATAATAATAGATTGGCGCTTACACATATGTTAGTGTTTGGCCGAGCTTCTCCTCCGATTTGTGGCGTGCACCTTGATGTTGTCACACAAAGCGGAGGGACCTACAGTTTTACGCCGACTCCGAACGGCGATTGTATTTTTATGAGAAGCTGTTTTAAGAAGAAGCTGAATTAAAGGAATTAGGTAATTCAAATAGATATGTGTCACCATATGGGAGTGAGACGAAAGAGGTTTAAAAAGGTTTTAGGTTGAAATTATTACGAAGAGGGTTGCCACCAGTTCTTAAAGTCAAATTTAGTTAAACTAAAATAATATTTGCGTCAAACCAAAGGTTTACGACATTCTATTTATTATTTTATTACAAATTTATACATTGTCAATCAGTGATGTGAATTTAGCGTCCTCAATTTTACTAAGAAGTGAATTTTCATTTAAATCCGTACATAATTCTATTTTTGCCCACAATTTGTGCGTTCCTTACCTCCCAGAAATAGTCAGAAAAAGTCCGAAGTAGTCAGATTTAGTCCAAAAAGCGTTCCTTAACTCGGAAATGACAGCTAAAATGAGAGAGCAACACCCAGTGAGAGTGACTCTCATCAGTCGGAAGTAGTCAGATTTAGTCAGAAGAATTTTTTCTGGCAAAATACTGAAAAGTGTCAAACTCAACTAAATTTAAATTAACGGAAATTAAAGAATATACAAAAAGTGAGAATAATCTAAAAAGTAAAAAAGTGAATTGAAATCGGAAGGAGGCAAAAAATAATTGATATAGTAAGTGTTTATTGTGCTCGTGCTTGTGTGAATGTGTTTTGTACATACATTTCCATTCTTTTTTGACGTTAGCTTTGTTGTTGCCATTCTTTGGACTAAAAATTTGTTTTTTTGCGTTCCTTTACTTTTCCTGTTATTCTCTTTTAGTGAGCGTATTTTGCTCACGCTCTGGCATTTTGACACTTTTCAGATTTTAGACCAAAAAGATAAGGAATGAACCTATTTTTTATGGCACTGTGCGAGGGCCGTTCGACTCTCATACCTGCTCCCAGAGAAGCACTCTTCAGCAAGCCAACATATGCGAGCAGTGAAACCACATTTCCCACTCATTAAGTACCGCCGCCGACGACGTAGTCGGGTTTCAGCTAGCCCGAAAGAACTGATTCGATGAAAAGTGTCACAACTTAGCATAGGAAAACAGGGCTTACAGGGCCACGTTGCGACCGCGCTGTGTGGGATCGATATAGGAAACTGAACAGGGAAGCGAAACGTATTTGCCGCAATGAGTAGAGAGAGGCCGAAATACATGAGTGCTAAGAGCTTGAAATGCTGGCCGGCAGGAAAAAGGCCCGAAAATTTTACCAGAGAGTTAGGCGACTTACGGAAGCCTCCAAGATCTGGGCGAACTCCTTTAAGAACAACCCCGGAAACCTAGTGACCGATCTCTAGAACGTCCCTAATTATTAAGGGCACACTTTTCCACCCTTTTGAATGGAAGAAGCATTGTAAGTAGTGGAGAAGGCGATAACAATCGAATCGATGTCCCACTGCCTGACTATGATGAGTACGGTGACCATCCGTCCTCTATTTTAAAGGACAGTCCTTTATTTTATCCCCCGGTCCTTTATAACTTTTTTCAAAATAAAGGACGCCTTTTGTCCTTTATTTCTTAAACTGTCCTTTAAATCCGCTCTGCATTTTTCAGAGGTAAAATTTTAAACACAGATTATGAAAAATAAAAATATCCCTTATAAAATATAATGAAAACCTTCGCCAGTGTGTTTCGCACCCCACTTAAGGGTTTCTACTTAATCGGTAATCTTTGTACAATCTATAAGCACAGAGAAAGTTGTGCCCAGGATCGTGTTGCACGCTGAGTTTCCACTTCCACTGAAAGATAGCACTGCTGCACAGTGGTTAAAAACTGGCATTTAGTGTAATTTAGTGTAATTCACTGGAGCCTTAATTTTTTCACTTAATTTGATTATTTTGTCTGAGCCTGATTTGTGAATTTTTATTTAATTATATTAAATTTTTTAGCGCAAAATGCAGAAAAAGTAGCAATATTGAAGAAAATGTGTTCTCCTGTTCCAGTGAATAAATGTTACATAGCAAACACTAGTTGAAAACAATTGTATGGTTTTCCCAAAATGAAAAAATTACACAAAAATTTTAAATGTTACAAAAAATGTTCACCAAAATAAATATAGTTTTTTTAGTTTTTAGTAAAAATTGTTTGAATGCTGCGGTGATTTATGAACATTCAATTCCAATTTGGATCCACTGTGCGCTGGCTTCGTTGTACGTAGCCATGAATTATGGCAAAGGATGGCGAAGGCCTTGAAAAGGATTTGGCTTAATTTTTCGCTACAGCAGGGGAACTTGTACAATTAAATAAATTACGATATGGGTAAAGTATTTTTCTCATACAAGTTGTATGTGCGTATTCCCAAATCGGTTTGAAAAAAAGTCCTTTATTTTACGTTGGTTAATATGGTCACCGTAATGATGAGGTACCGATAGCGCGCAATACGCGGCTGAAAAACAACACAGCTGCTGGAGATTATGGCCTGCCAGCCAAGCCATTCAAGTACAGCGGCGAAGGGCTGATAAGGTAACTCTTATGCAGAATATGGTTCGATGAATGCATGCCCGTCGACTGGAATTTAATACTAGGTTCACATATAAGTAGATTATCCTCATTTTCGAGCTTAACACCATAATCTGTAATTATAACAAGAGATATAATATAAAATAAGTTCCTTGTTAATCTGTAATTATAAAATAATCTCAGATTTAACCGATAACTTTTCGGTGTCCATCCTAGTTTTATCGATTGTTTTTGCGAAAGAGAGGAGAAATGCCAAATGTAAAAGTAAACAAAAATGTACGCTAGCAAGTAAAAGAGGTTTGTAAAGGCATTTTTAATAAAATGTTAAGTTAAAATATATTTATATTGCTTATTATAGCAGAAAAACGTGATCACGGTGGCACAGAGAAGAAACATAAATTTTCCTTGAGATGTGAGAATAACAAGCACAACAAATTTGACGGCTAATAATCTGAGATTTGCCTGTGTAAACGGGGTGATTAAAAAAATGAGCTTTGATTGAGATAATATTGATATGTGAACATAGTTTAAGTATGCAATACACAAGAAAAGCGATCCCGAAACAAGCATATCCTAGTAGGGTGCTACAGACTTAGGTACCCGGACAGGCATTTGTTCGAGTCGGAATCTCCACCTACTACATTGACAGTACATTTGACAGCTGTCAACTGTCATAGTTTTTATTTGACATACAATTCTTGACTAGCGTGCCTAAAAACTAATCTGTAGTATTTTTATAAAGACTTATTCTTTATTTTTAGAGGAATTGGCAATTAATTTGACAGCTGTCAACTGCCAAACTAAAAATTTTATGGCATATTCAGATTTTGCATGTCAAAGGAACTATTATTTTAATAAAACCGTAAACGTTTTTCCAATTTTTGCGTGAAATATGGCCTGTCCGACCACTGTACGGCGTATTACACACATATTACGTTACACCACATCTATATATATTACTGATGAGTGTCTTAAGTTTGTAAGTAACTAACCTAGGTTTTGTACTTACCTCTAGTCTTTCCTGTGATCTACATGATTTTATAATGAGCAAAGTATTCAACTCAACATTCTATGGAACTTCGAATTTCTGCATCCTTTACGCCCTTACGCCAATCTGCCCATAAAATTGAAGTAGTTTTCAACCACCTAATTTGATCACATATCCAATTCGAGATCTCGACTATTAGACTGTGAGATTTTTGGTTATCCGGAAGCCAGGAATTGCATTTTTCTATTCCGTTTAATGACAGACAAGATGACTACCTAGCTAAATATCTATATAATAAGCTAGCTTTTCCAAACTCTGCACGTAAAAGTGAATTAAGATTACCTATGTAGCTATAATAATCGCAACTCTGCGAAACTATATTTTGTCAACGCTATGCGTTTATATAATTTTATTCCAGTTTCTACTTAGCTTAAACAAAATCAAATTTAAGAATGCTTGTATTTTGCACAGCATGGTAAATTTCAAGCACATTTTGATATAATCATTTAAGTATTATTGTCCTTTACCAGGTGGTACCTCTCACAGTTATCCCACCTGAATTAGTAAACAAGTATCAAATTCAGATTAAAATATCAATGCAGTAATTTATGTTTATCACTTATGAATATACTTTTTTTGTCTAATAGAATTCCAATGTATGTCTGTACATTAGGGTGGTCTAAAAACCGTAAAGTCGGAATTGTAATACTCTCACCCCCTAGGATTGTTTTATATCGAAAAAATTATACCCCTATTTTTATTTATTTTGAAATCAAAAAATATTTAAAGGTCGCTCAAAGTGTTCATGTATTTTTATATGGGGAAAAAAACAACTTTTCGTAGAAATGGTATAGAATTCTTGAAATTCAATATTTTTCGTTCGGAAAACTATCTTCATCTTCAGGAGACTTTCAATAATAATACCTAATTGTTTATTTAACCATTTTTTAATACTTGCTATTTTTTATTGGTCCCCCCATTGAATTTTTCGGGGTTTTTGCGAGTTTTTGGCGGACCAATAAATTATAGTTATAGTTATGGTGAAAATTGCAATTGAGCATTATTATTGGGAATCTTCTGCTGAGAAACAGAGTTTTCCGATAGAAAAATATTGATTTTTAAGAATTCTATACCATTTCTACGAAAATTTGTTTTTTTCCCCATACAAAATACCTGGAAAACTTGGGGCCTCTAAATATTTTTTGATTTTAAAATAAAAAAAAAATAGGGGTGTATTTTTTCGGTATAGAACAATCCTAGGAGTGAGAGCATAAAAATTCCGACTTTACTCCCCCCCCCCCCCACGGTTTTTTTTAGACCACCCTAATGTACATATAGTTACTTTCAAAATTGAGCATACGGCCCTTTTTGTTAACATTCGCAATGTTTTACATGCTAAAATTTTTTCGCTAATTTTGTATAAAAATATGGCTTATATTTTAGCAAACTCCATTTAAATCCACTGTACTGTGTACAAAAAACAAGAAACTTTAGCGAACTTTTTAATACGAATTTGTAAATATAATTCAGGTATGCAGTTTTATGGCCCATTAAATTTTAGTACAATCTGCCCTAAGCATTTTTTTCCATATACAAAATTTTCAGAATTTTTTTATATGACAAAAAAAAAATGCGTAGGATAGCCAGCAAAAAAAACCGTACGCTCAATTTTCGGAGTAACAGTATATATTCATAACTATTCTTCGATTCCGTAAATACTAGGGTGTTCGGTTATTCGCCTTTTCCTGTATTCAGATATAAGATTAATAAAAGATATTCTATGTAGTTCCATTTTCAATAACATCAATATTTAGAAGTTTAAGATTCTGGTATATAAATAATCTAGGTGAGGCCCCGGTTTTTTTAGTTTCTAAAACTCCGGGTTACTTGGTATTTGAAAAAATAAATTTATAAAAAAAAAACGCCTAAAAATATTAAAAAAAAAAAATGGTTGAAACCGGGTTGGAAAAATCGAGCCAATCACCCTACCCAATACTTATTTAACATAAGCCATAAGACATTCAATCACGTCTTGATTTTAAATTTAATGTGATCACACTATCTGATTTTTAATTGTGCATAAATTTATGCACATAGATACATATACATACATGCGTATATATTTACGTCCCTCTTTCAGAAAGAAACCAGTTTAAATCACTCTTACCGCAACGCACTTGCGCGTAGTAATAAATAGAAAGAAACACACACGTCCAGATTGATGTTTACATCATATCGTTTTACGTTGTCACTGTTGGCAGCTTTCATCAATACCAATTGCGAAAATTAAGGGGTTATTGACTTGCTACGGCTTTGGGAATGTGCGAGATTTGTAAGAAGAAATCAGAAATTTAAGAAAATAAAAACGCTATTTGAGCGTAAACAAAAGTACATAGAAGTAGTAGTAGAAAAATAATAAGAAAAAATAAGTGATTTTTCCAAGCCGATCGTAAATGGCGTAATGTTTAAAGTTTCTTAAACTGTAATAAAACGTGGTACGAGTCAGGGCTCAGCAACTTGTGTCACGATTCATAACAACAATGACACCAAGGAGATAAGTTCTCAGGTGAAATATAGTATGGCACTGTGGAATATGGCAGACTGGAATAACACAAATATATAAAAATAATATCATGTCCATAATATTAAAAAGAAAAAAAACGGGAAAATTGTGAAGAATACATTTGTAAACAGAAATCAGCTGTTCTTTATGGCCGCATACTGGACATTCATACTTATTTATTAACAAATTCAGGGCTCTCTCATTGTCTTCATCACTGCCTCGAAGATAGTTTATTGTCTGGACGCCTCCTTTTTACTGAAAAAAATTGGCAACTAATACTTATTCTCAATTATTCTGTCTTGTCTTGTGTAAACGCAAGGTTATATAACTGTCTGCATTGCGTCAAAAGTTTAGAGTTGGCCAACGCATGAACCAAAAATACAAGATCACGCAAGCACGCGACGTTGTATTTGTAACTTGGTTTGAGAAAAAAATTCGTGGAAGCGGGTTCATCAGCTGAGCATTTGTTTGCATCTCAAGCACCACTATTTTATACTTTTCTTTAACTAAAGAAGATCTAATTCAACATGACAAAATGTTTTAAAGCATTTTTGTGAATAATTTTACCCAAATTGGGTGTTTAAAGTGGCTGACAACAATTTTGGTTAATTTTGGTTTTCGTTGTTTTCTTTGCTTTGTTAACTTTTCGTGCGTTTTCCAGCGAAACAAGATGGCGTAGAACCGCAAACAAATCGGCTTATTTCATTCTCTTCTTCTTGCGTGATCTTGTGTCGGTCGTTCGTTGGTTCCGTCGATGCAGGGGTTGCCAGTCTTGCGCTTCCTATACAAACACACACACAGTCTACTCAACTGTCAGTTTCATCCTTGACCGGAACGTACACACTCTGACGGCGCCATTATACTTTAAGTATATCGTCGGTCCCTACGAAGAGTAGCACATTTGACTATTCGCGTGGAAGACTAGCACATTTCACTATTAGCGTGGAAGACTAGCACATTTCATTATTCGCGTCGAAAAGTAGCACATTTCAGATTTTTGCGTGGAAGAGTAGCACATTTCGTTATT
>NW_023458559.1:30110412-30129144 GCF_013731165.1 Rhagoletis pomonella
GTGCTAGTCTTCCACGCAAAAATCTGAAATGTGCTAGTCTTCCACGCGATTAGTGAAATGTGCTAGTCTTCCACGCGAGAATCTGAAATGTGCTACTTTTCGACGCGAATAATGAAATGTGCTAGTCTTCGACGCGAATAGTGAAACGTGCTAGTCTTCCACGGTAATTTGAGATGTGCTACTCTTCGTTGGGAGCGACGATATATCGTCGCCTGGACAAAAAAGTTGTTGTAAGCGCCATTTTGACGATTTTTTAATAATGGGCATTTATGCCTTTTGGTGGAGATAATTATGAATGTATAACGTTTTTCATATACGCCTTCCTACCCAAATGTTATTTTAGCGATCGTGTTTCTTACGTCTGACTATACTTTTACTTTTAGCCCGTTAGACGAATAAATTAAAACAAAAATATCTCTTAATTTAATTTATAACTCATTGAGACCTTGTCCATATACATATATACACATACCTACTTCCATACATACATATCTGGCTGATGACTATTACTCATTGAAGAAGTGCGATAAGCAAAACAAAATGTGCAAACTTTTTATCTTTTCGAAAATTTTGGTCAAACAGCACGAGAACCGTTGTGCGAAAAGCAAGAAGGTATACCATGTGCAGTTTTTTTTTTTGCTTGAACTACGTACATATAAACGCAATTTTTTCCTTATTGCATTCAAAGTTCATTATCGACCATCAAAATTTGTAATAAAAAGTTGTTTATTTTCGCGTCACTGCCGCACATTCTTGATTAGCCGGTATGTACTATTTTTAAGTATTTTTATGTTCGCTGGCATATTTATTTCAATATGTCTAATATATCGTTACCTAAGAGGGAAAAGGTGGCAGGTCCATTTTTTTAAATTTTTCAGGAAAGACGAAAAATCGATATAGTTTCGTACTACCTGCCATCCTGCATCAAATACTAAATTATGAAAAAAATGGACCTTTTCACCTTTTAGGTAGGTACATGTGTATGTACTCAGACGGCTACAAAATATACACAGGAGACGCATCTGGCATTTTCTCCCGCAAATTCTCATTGAGCGAAGCGTACAGACGTTCAGACCACAGTAGTGTTTTTTAGACTGAGTTTCTTGTATTAACAAGCGCCACTGAAAGTTCTGCTCTTGTAAGCTGCGGAAGGAAAATTTGAGCATCTAGATCAGCGATGGGCCTTGCCCGCATGCAAAGCTCCTTTGAGCTTTCTACACATTTTATATGGGCGCGTGCATAGTAAAAGCTCTCTCTGCCCATCGCTGATCTAGATCAGTGAAGCTCTGAGAGAGCTTTTACTCCATGTGCGCCCATATAGATATGTAAAATCTATAGAAAGCTTTAAAAAGTACTGCCCGCGGTGCTGTCTTGAGCATCACTGATGTAAAGCATTGATGGGGGTCTTAAAAGTCGAATAAATATACGGACTATCGCGAAAATACATAATAACAGTACACTGTACTATTAGCCACACGTTCGTCCGGTTCGTAGGTCCGAATAGTAATTTTTTAATTAACTATGGTGATGAGGAAGAGCTACAAACCTTTCCAAAGGCATGAAGTGACGTCTATACCGAATGCTGGAGAAAACTCTCACATCTATTCCAGGGCGAGCAGAGTAAAAGCTCTCTCTGCCCAACGCTGTTTTGAACCAATCAGGCTCTCATAATTTTGTTTAACTCTGGAGAGTCTGGTCGATCGCCTGTTGGCAGCTAAATATGCATACATCAAGGCTAGTTCGGTGGATACCGGCTTGTGCGCAAGTGAGTGGTCGACTGAGGAAGCTTTCTTACCTAAAAACTTTAGCGTGAGTGCCTTTCTCGATATAGAGGCGACCTTTAACAATGTACTACCGGGGACTATAGTCAGCGTACTCTTGGATTAAAATTTCGTGGTATAGAATGGTGCCACCGTCCAGCGTATGGTAAGCAGGGGTACGGCCCAAAGTAGTAACGTTCGCTCTTTCTCTGGAGCTGGCGCGTAAAGAGCGCAGGACGATTGCCTATGCGGATCATCCGCACTTATATTGAGGCGAAACTTTTTGGATACCTTCTACGACTTAACTCAGGGATATATGAACCTGATGACTAGATGGTCCGCTAACTTGGGACTTGTTGTAAAATGGAACTCTATTTGTTAACCAGGACATATGAATAGGGTGCCCCATGCAACTTCTTCGGGGGCATTTGTCTGTCGCTTTCTGACATGGTCAAGTCGAGGCCTTATATCGAGGTAATGGATAAGAGAGATTGGGCCCCTCTGCCAAGGTTATTTACTGGCTGTAGAAAACAATAGTTAAGCACATTACGTTTAATGGAGTCCTCGTCTGGTGGAATGCAATGGAAAAGGCTACTTTAGCCTGTGGGCAGGAACGAGTGCAACGGGCTGCCCCCATTGGAATTAAGGGCGCTTAATATAGAGCCGGCCGATATCGCAGGTAAAGCAGCTGCAACAAGGGCGGCGGTCAGACTTAGGCGCACTGGCTGCTTGACTAACTCGGGGTTTGGATACTCAAGGATTCTCGAGGGCTTTGACTTCATCACTGCGTGGCTACATAGCCTAGCACCAGCTAGGTCTTTCTCCACGCACATATTATCAAGGTATACCAGGGTATCAGACCATAGTGACATCACAGGTAACTGTGTGGCTGATGAACTGGCCAGCGGCGGTACGCTCGAAGCAATGCCGCTAAGAAAAGATACTTCTCCTCTTCACTGCACGAAACGATTCTTGCTTGAACTTAGCGGTTAATACAAAGGACCAACGCTCACCGTCTAAGTGGGCCACTTGACAAGTGGTTGCCTTAAGCAAACCTGACATAACCTAGCGATGACCGATGAAATTTCTCTCAAAGTGAAGGGAACATCTTGGCGACATCTCGTACTTCCGGCTTTAAACCGAAATTTTTTTCTCAATATGAGAGCGTTATATCATCAGCATTATTTCATTACCGATGCAAGCGCCCTGGATTAGGAGGAAAAATTCTCCGCCTGAGCATACCGCTAAGATGTCGCCTAGACCAAATATAAGTTTACACCACTTAGGTAAACGGTTTTATCACCTCCTAGACAGGTAGTATTTCTGCTAGAGTGATTGCTGCTCTCACCCGTTGCTATGTACCTATATAAACGTCTATAAGGCGGGTAGTCAAAGACACTTTGAAGTATTCTTAGCATGCAAGCGCTTAAAGCTTTAGACTATTACACAAACTTAAAATTCATCAGTTCTATTGACTGATTTGTATGTATGTATATTGAGCAATTATTTGTAGATATAAAAAAGAACGTTTCAATAGCTTCCTCATCAGAAAAACACTTGTCAAGTGTTGAAGTACTCGCATTGTAGTTGATAGTAAATACTTGTATTTCGTAAGATGTTCCAACATATGGAGTATTGCTAGATTGTATTGAAAGTATCTTCGAGGTGTAATCTACAAAACTCCTACGTTTGAAGCACCTCAGTGCACAATATAGGTTACGTGCACCTATGTAGAATTGTCTTAAGTATTCATAATGGCTTGGTCATAATATTTCATGATTACTTATAAATCATTACTTATTAAAGCTTTCTTGTTGGAGCTAAGTCCAACAAACTGTCCATGCCGTCCGTGGTTGGCCGAATAAGATCCCTTGTGTGATTTTGGGGTGCCAGCACCCACAGTGCATACCAATCTGGTTTTCTTAAAATGATCTAACGGTCCTCCGCGTTCATACCGCCTTCGGTGGCTGAGATCATACGGAAAAAAAGCGCTGTGTCTTTCAGCTTTTGCTTGGCACCGTCCTTCCCGATGACGCGACGGCAGCTAGGGCTTGAGGGTGATCTTGCTATAAAATGATCTCTCAGATCCCAATCGCGACCTTGCAATTCGGCCTCATTCAAGTTGATAAAAGTGAATAGCACCTTGCGTTGCTTCCTCGTTCTTTGTGCCCGGTATTTGGGAATAGCGGTTTCAGTAAGAGTTCATCCACTATGCCGATTTAGGTATGGAACGCAGCACTTCTTGTCGTTGTGAGTTTCCTTGTGCATACGTTTACCAATCAAACACAAGCAATGTCATGTTCTACATACACTTGTGGTGAGCTCTCGAAGAGTCTACCCAGATCCATTGATCGAAAGCAAAGCCAATCTGTGAAGTTTATTTAAGCGCGTTTGGCCACCATAGCCACTATATTTATTTGTGCTTAACTCCACGTTGCTATACGGAATGTTAGGGTAGTTTTTTTTTTTTATCTGGCGACCTAATTGCGAAAGAACAAACCACAATCGAACGGATGATTATCCGGTAAAGCCACTTTTTTAATTACCACATCCGACCATAGAGGCACCTACTGCTTCTCAAGTGCTCTATCGGGATGTGAGTTCTAACTGATGCCGCATTTCCACTAGGCATTGAAATTGCAAAAAATGTATGCCATTTAAAAAAATGCCATGTGGAAATGAAATTAATGACAATTTTGTTAATATAATGACCCGAATATTTTTTAATGCCCAACTTTGTCATTTGTCATTTTTGTCATTTAATGCCTAGTGGAAATCCAGCATAATCCTTGTATTCCAAATATTTATGGCGTTTTCTTTTCTACAGAAAAATGTTGCCTTCTCAGTGCTGAGTGCTCTCAAATACTAAGGAAAGGGCAATGAGAAGGCCACATTTTGCGGTAGAAAAGAAAACGCCGTAAACCTTTTTGAAATATTGAAACACTTGCTTTCTGCAGGGAAGACCAGATCGAGGTTAACAACTGCTGAATTTACGATAGCAATTTGAAAAGTCAGTGAATAAAAGATATATTTTTCGGCAAAAAGAGTTGTATTTCCCAACATAATCTCCTTTTAGATCAAAATATTAATTCCAGGCCTCTTATTCGATGCAAATCTCTTACCGCTCAGCTCTTTTTTTCGCTTTGGAAAGAAGAAATAGTCGCTGTTGACTTAATTTGGTGGATCGGGTTGGAGTTCGTAGCCAAAGTTATGGATTTGTTTTATGGTGACTAAACACGTGTATACCCGTGCATTGTCTTGATGGAACAGTACTTTCAGAATCTGTCTCTCTCCTCTCTCTCTCGATCTCTCTGAATAATATTAGAAAGTTAACCTATGGAGTTAAGAGAGAAGTTAGTCTGACAGCGCTGAGTTAGTACAAAGTTAGGATAGTTCATCGAGTTAAGGTAGTCTTTCGCACGGCGTTCAAGATCGGATAGATTGATGGCTATCGCCTAGTCGAGATGAATTAGCCGGGAGCCATCGAAGTCTGAAAAACTTTTACAAATAAATCTGGTCATTCGCTAATTGCAGTTTTCAAAGCCTTGTTAGGTATTCCATCTGGCGCAGGATCTTTTCCGTCTTAGTACATAACTATATGGGTCTAAAAGCATAAGGAGAATCGTTATATCTTTCATTCTAGCTAGGCTTATAGGTCTGTATGATTTAGATATGTGAAGGGGCGTTTTGTCCAACTTAGCCGTAAATTTCGCAGATATATTGAGATATACCTGCCTTCTAGTCTGAGGCAAATGTTCCCAACCGTAGATGGAGCTAAAATAATGTAACACGTTTTTCCGTAGTCTCATTTAAAACTCCACTAATTTTAATTAACTCTCGTAATTATGAAAGTACATATGTCGCCATAATATGTATTTACTTTACTAAATATTGATCACTTCAATTGGTTTATTAATTCCAATTTCATTTCCAATTAATTCTCAACACTTTTGATACTGCTTTGAGTGGTGCGCAAATAAAGAATAAAATAACAAAAGGAAAAATGGGAGTAGGTTTCATTAACAAATGTTTAAATGTAGCACTTCTGTACATATGGTACATATCAGACATCTGCAGCGGGTGCATGATTTTCGTGTATACTCGATCATCTAACAAAACCCGCTTTGCATCGTTCTCTGTATACGAGCAGAAGTATTGTTCGTTATCTCTATTCTGAGCTCAAGACGAACATGTTGGCCACAACACCCGATTGCTTTTCATACATACTTGATTGGGTTCGGGTGCTTTGCAGCTCAATATACCCGGGTGTTCGAGTTTCAACCCGAGTGTGCACAAAATTTTCTTGATTGGCTTATGACGTTTTTGTTTCTACAAAAAATGTTGCCTTCTCATCGCGGTGCTCTTAGTTTTTGTGCGTAGAGGGTAAAGAGAAGGTTGAATTTTTCGGTAGTTTGTTTAAGTGTACATTTAACCATTTCTTATATTTTTGCTCATACAAAATGCGGCATCACGACGCCTACATCCATTTAGGTATAAATGTGTGTAGATCGGCAATGCCCAAGCCCTATACACTCGGAGCACATTTATTTTTTGTAAAAGTATTTATGTACCTACATAGTTTTAGGCTGTGTTCTAATATATACACACACAGCTTTCCACGCGAAACTATACGAAATAGATGCAAACACATTTTTGTATACTTCGCTTCTAATTTTTTCATTGCGTATGCACAAGCACAAAGCAACAACATTTTCGTATGCTTTGTGGGAACATATTGGCGCCAGTTACCTTCAGCGTAAATTTCTTTGTTGTCCTGCATTTTATCGCAATGTTCGGATGTCCGTTTCATTGTTACACAAATTTTCGGGTTAGCTGCGGGTGTCCGAGTGTGGTGTTCGCTTGTGCTCAATTTATAGCGAGGGTGATCGAACAGACTCGTTCGTAACCAAAGCAGCTGTCGGGTATGCATCTCGATCGAACACATAGTAGCCGAGTGTGGCGTTCGCTTGTGCTTGATTTTTAGTGAGTGTGATCAAAAAGGCTCGATCATACTCAAAGCTGTTCTCTGGTACATATGTCTGCATTAGGGATGTTAATTTTGTCGCTTTTTACGGTCCCGGGAATAAAAAATAAATAAATAGCTTTAAAACCCATGTTTTTATTTTTTCTCTCTGACGTCAGGATTTATTTTAAAGGATTTTGTAATTTCAAAGATATATTCAATGCAATGTAGAATAAAAATGTGGGTACCAAATGAAAGAGGAAATTTCTTTAGAACCTAAAAAAATAAAAATTTTTTTGGATTCACAAGGAAGACGATGTAATTTTTTAAGCTGATAATGTTAGAACAACGAAATTCGAAACAAATATTGCGAAATTTCAAGGATACAATTTTAAAAGGACATTTTCAATATTTACCAGACTTTATGCACCAAAACATTTAATCTGATTCAATTCTACAGAATTTACTCTTTAATTTGATACCCTAAGCACATTTTACTGAAATGTTTAAATCATTTTTGAATTACTGACGTCAAAGTGAAAAACTAAAAACACAATTTTACAGTATTTGGCTCATGGTTACGCAAATATATTCACTTTTGTGTTTAAAATTTTCTATCGCACGGTGTTATATGTATAATGAGCTGGACATTTATAAAAAAAATATTAATTATTAAATAAAAAAATAAATATAGCCAATAGTGGTCAAGAAAAGTAGTTTCTTATTTGCCAAGAATCCCGGGATTTTCGGGACCTAAAAAAGGCCGAAGATTAACATTCCTAGTATGTATGTAGTATGTATAAATGTGCACGTGAGTTCACATCCCAGCTATCGATCTTGATTATATGTATGTGTAGTTGTTTTTTCATTTTGGCGTATCTCATGTGGAAACCGCATTCATCTAGTTTGCCTCTGTAGATTTATCCCCAAAACGTGATCGCAAACCGGCAAAAGAGAACAGAGCAACTGAACGTGCCAAAGCAGGTCAAACTCTGGCGTGCGCTCTAAATTTTTAATTTAACTTCAACGAACACAGAAATCACAGTCACAATGCGTGGAGGAATCGGGGGGAAAAACGAGAGCGAATCTGACACAGTGGGTCAGATCAGTAGGCGTAAAAAGGAAGTGGAATGCCAAAATAATTAACATACTTACGTAGATTATCGTCCTTTGAGTACATCCGCATCGGAAAAAAGGTACTTTGCTGTTCAGAAAAATGTTTTAATCAAAATAAGTAAATGTCCTATCTCTCAATTGGACATAAAATATTACTAAATAATTAAAAACTATTGACAAATACCGCATCGCAGTGACGCACAAATGGATAAATGTAAAAAAAATCAAGAGGTCGTAATTTGTTGAAATTTTACCCCTGCAGGTATTATTTACTTCACGTTGATATCAAACATGAAATAGGATTTTGTACCGTTTACCTGTTTTGAAAACTCCGGGTTTGTGGTACCGATTGCCAATTTTGAGAAAAGCGGAGTAGTCACGCCTATTTTTTTATTATGGTCATTTCAAAAATGAAATCGCTTTTTTTGTACCTGTCGCACTTCAATTGGGAACCCACTTTATACACTATTTTGATATATTCATGAGTAGAGAATATGTTGTCGAAATCGGCCAAATAACCAATCAATTATCGTATAACGGTTATTATGAAAAAAACTGATATATAGGGAGATCTTTACGCAAAATACTATAATTTTTTTAAATTAAAATATTCGGCCGACTCAGAATTCGCATTCTTCGAAATTGGTAACCGGTAGGAAAACCTCGAGTTCATATTTTGAATAACCCTAATCAATAAAATAGGTGTGACCACTCCGCTTTTCGCAAAATTGGTAACCGGTGCTAAAAACCCGGAGTTCTCAAAATAGGCAACCGGTACAAAAACACCGATTGAATTTTTGAAATAAACGTGAAGTAATTCCTGTAGGAGTAAAGAGTTTCAACAAAATACGATCACTTTTATTTTTCTATATTTGTCACCATTGACTGGGGCTCGAGTTTGTCTTCTCCACAATTTTAGTGCTGCTACTATTCAGTGTAATGGAAAAGTGTTCCCTATATAACTAAAGCACGTTCTCGACATCGGTCACTAGGTCGCCACGGTAGTTCTTACATTAGTTTCTTCTAGTCTTGAAACCTTCCGTAAGTTGCCTCTCTCCCAGCAAAAAATTTGCGGGTGTTTTTCCTGTCGGCCAGCATTTTATGCTCTTCGCACTCGCGTTTTTGCGGCAAATATGTCTCACTCTTCAGCTCCTTATAACAATTCCGCATGGCTCGCGTTGCACCCGATCGCAGCGTTGTCCGGTTGGCGGCATCTGTTTTCTCTGCTGCTTGTTGACATTCCCAATCGTGCCAGTTATTTTTTCGGGCTCGCTGAAATCCTACTACTTTTTGGGCGGCGGGAAATCCCAGTCTGATCATGCAGAATGTGGTTCCAGAAGAATGCCTTTTAGAGTATTGGTTTTTTTCACAAGAATTTCGAAGCACATTTAAATTCTGTAGGTAAAATTAGAAAAAATCTACATGTAGAAATAGCTACATTCATTCTTTTTCAGTACTATGGAAGACTAAAAATCTTTAAGTCGTGAAAACTTTACTGCTAAAGTCAGCATTTTGTAATGGTTTGACTTCGGCAAATAAATCCGAACAAGAATAAATACGTTACAAAGCTCTCCTAACCAACAATAACAACTTCATGCAAAATTTCCGTCTTAAACTACCGTTCTTGCTGTGTTGCACGCCTTCGTAAAAGGGAATTAAAGACTTCATGTTTATAGAATTACTTCCAAGTGGAAAAAGAACCGTGCTATGCTATAAGTATATTTTGGAAGCAACCAAGTCCGACTAGGATGTGGTTCCTGTGCAATGTCGGATTGTTGTGCTCTTTGAGAAAAGGCGAGTGGCGAATGCTTTGGGCGTCGGTTGTGATTGCAGCTATTCGACGTTGAGCTTTCCTCGCATTGTTGGACGCACATTTTTTGCTAGACAGAGGCGGTTTCTATCTTGGCTGCCGCAAGAAAGTGATCCAAGTCCATGTTTGGACCTCAGAGTGTACGTACGTCTAAAACACTGAGAGCGTGCCTTCCGTCTATCACAACATGATCGATTTGTTTCCCCGTTTTTCGATCTGGACACAGCCAAGTAGCGTAATGGATTTTTTTATGCATGAACTTAGTACTGAAGCGCTCATATAAGCTGTCTTTGGACGCTTCGTCCCTCTCTTCCGTCCGGGTGAGATGTTGAAGAATCTGGCTTTGATGCGGACTGTGGCTAGACGCTCGTCCACCACACCGAATTTGCGCTCCTTTACATGACAGCTATAGTAGACGTCGTAAGCCCGGCCACACACATTTTTTGTCTTGTCTCGCCCATATTCTGGGATGGCGGTGGTGTCAGATTTTGTACTAACGAGAACATCAACAAGCCTGACAGAGGCACCCTCCCCGAACATTCCAGGTACATCCAGGTCGTCTTCAAAAAAAAGAGGGGGGGGGGGCGGTCTCGGATGAGATGAGGCCATAGTTTGCTTTCCATTGGAAGGGGTTTTTTACGTGGGAGGGGGTAGATTCTTAACCGGATACACGTCTATATAGCGAGCCGCTTACTCCAAGACAGAGGAAAAATTGCAGCCGCTATAGACTTTAGTGAGCCCTGAGTGTATGATGTAGAATGCAACGAAAATCATCTATGTTTTATAAGACTGACCCACCAAAAGGGGTGGCCTTGTAATTATATGTAGTATTTAGTAGATATGTCCCACTGTACATACATAATTCAATCGCTTCGATACTTTCGTTGATAACGTACTATTTAGTTGGCGAGGCTTGAGCCGGTTGCCGGCATACTGTGTTCGCTCAGTAGGAGTTTGCCATCGGTCTGGGTGTTTAAGGTCGATCAGTTTTTGATTTCATTTAAACGTTGACGGACGTTCTAAATTTCGAGCTCGCTAAAGGGGCTGAAAGTGTTGGGTATAACGCATTTTACATAATTTTAATAAACATGTAAATATTTTGATACATATACATACATACATATACGCTGGTAGGCAAAAAAAAATACTATGGGTATTCATGGAAATGCGTAAATGCCTCGTTACCTAAAAATTAAGTGCCATAAAGAATTTGTGCCTATTAAATATTGATTAATTATTTCAGAAAGTAAACAGCTAAAGAAAGTGCTATAAAACCCAGTTGCGCTAAAATTGATGGCAATGAGCAACAGGCAAACAAACAAATATAAAGAAATACATATCAAAGCCTTCACCTAAAAATTGTAAACAGTAGTTAAACAAAATATGTAGTGGCAAACACTTGTGCAAATTGTAATCGTAATCAAATGTAAGGAATAAACAAATATCGCCTTTCTTAATCGTAAAAAATTATGAATGCTTGCTTTTGTACTAGCGCTACTACAGAAAAAATGCTGTGCATACTAATTTAAACGAAAAATTAGATGTTAAAATGTGTACGGAAGAAATTCGTATTCATAAAGAAATTTCACTGGCAAGTGACAACTGGTTAAATATTTGTGTACCCATTTGTGATGAATTCAAAAATATCTTAAAAGGATGCATTTCAAAGGGAATAGCAAAAAATAAACAAACAATTCAGCTGAAATGCTACGATTGTAATATGTATACTATATGTGTTTGAATATCAAGATAAGATACTCTACCTCACAATTTCACTAAGTTAGTAGTTCTACTTCGGTGCTGCGAGTCGTTTCGTTACAATACGAAAAAATTCTTGTTTTCTTATTAAAAGTGCCTAGCAAGTGTACAATCAATAAGTGCCGTTTTCACAGGGACGAGTTAATTCACATTCGGCAGTTAGCTATAGATTTTCATTACAAAAATTTAAAGTTAACTGTCGAATGTGAGTAAAGATTTTTTTTTTTTAATTGAAAGAGTATTCAATTATGTATGTGAAAATTGTGATCAAGGCGAATTAATATAAGGTGATAGCAGGAGTACAAAAACAAAAATTTGCATGTATTTTGTTTTTGCTTTGGCGGCATAAACTGTCAAAATCTGTAAGAGTGTGTGTAGAAATTCAAACCAAATTTTTCAATTTGATATCAGAAGCCGTGCGGCGAAACACATACACAAAATCAGCTGAGCTAGTAACACCACCTTATATAAATTCGCCTTGATTGTGATTAAGTAAAACTTTTTCCTTACTAAACAGAATTTTAAAGCGCGAAAAATACAAAAAAAACTTTAAAAAAGTATAAGTTCGGACGAAGCCCAAGTTTATGTACTGGACGCTCGTATTAAATTTGGTGGTTTCACCATTCTGTAAACTGCGTGATAAGCAAGGTCGTTTTTCCCCGATTTAAAATATTTTCGACAGCACCGTGCGTCAGTCAATTTTAGACACGAGCAAAAATCAATAAATTCTGCGTTTTTAGTTTTTCTCTCTGGCGTCTTGATTATTTTTTATAAGGATTTTGAAATTTCTAGTTACTACTAGAAAATTACTTAAAACATTCAGTGCGATAACACTAAAGTATCAAATAAGGGAGACAATTCTGTAGAATTAAAATGGATTAAATTTTTAGGTACTTAAGAACGAATATGTAAAGAAAATGTCCTTGTTAAAATTTTATTCATAAATTTCCTTGAAAATGTCCAGCATTTATTTTTTTGAAAAATTTTTGGTCTCTGGTCTATACAGCCTTTTTATCACTCGACGCTTGACCATATCCATTGAATGATGCAGACTAGATTCTAGGCTATAGTAGAATCGTCCCACTTCTTCTGCTTGCGTTTCTCTACCAGTTGCCAAGCCATCGAATCTCCGGGATCGATCTGTCAGACTTGGCCATGCCCGTTTGCCAGTGCAGCATTTTTGGACGGGAATTAGAACGGATTTCTGCCTAACGTCCGGTGGGTAAGAAGCGAGCAACAGTGATTGCCTTGGAAAACTGACGTTCGCCAATTAGAAACTCGCTTAGTATGAGGAGGGTGGTGAAGGTACTCTTGCTAACTTCCGCGAAGCTGTAGATCGTCGAATCATTTACCTGCTGTGCCAAATCGTGTCACCGTGTTGTCTGCCAAAAAACGTGATGCCTCCTAAAGCCACCAAAGAAGAAAAAAAGCTTTTTTCTTCTAAATAACGCATCAATGCCAGGGTGATATCCTTCTAGGTAGCGCGAGAGGCAGGGGGATTTTAATCGGTTAATATTTCGGACTCGCCTGACCGTATGGAAATACCGTGACATTCTGGAGTGATATCTCTACAGGTGATATCTGCATCGATGAGACGGTGTGATTTGTGAAGAACCCCAAGCCACCGTTTTGTCTCGCTTACGTTCCAAATCTGTTTTTGGAATTGCGGCCGACACACGAATCTGTCTTCACGATCTTACTCTGCAGCTCGTTGCAGTTAAATGGTAAGATATTCGTCTGTTTCGGGAGGTTTTATTCCGATGCAGATTTTGCCTACCTTGCTGCTGTGGGAATGCTGCTAGGTGACGATTACGGCTACAAAGCTCTGCGACGAGGGTTGTCCACTCGCGTATGGTGCACAGGCCAGTACCAAACCGAAAGTGTCACCAGCCAATATATGCAATTGACTGAAGTCACATTACGGTATGACACAGAGAACAGACATAGTGAGGGGCCAAGAATTGCTGGTTAGTCTTCAGACAGGAGTTGGAGTGGGATGAAAGTTGGCGATGGGTGGAAAGGCGAAGTAGTTGCATTCCTCGGGTGAGCTTTTTAATGCCATGTATGCACCTTGTTGGGTAAAAATAGCTATGGGCGTGATGTGCTCACTAACGGCGTCACAACAGTATGTTATCCAGGACTAAGGAGTCTCTCGGCTTGAGCACGTCTCAAGATGGGGGTTGTTAATATATACAGTATTAGATGCTGAAACAACGGCCCCAGTAATTCCAGTGTGGGATACTGACTGTCACGGTAATACGTAATCAGTGGAAGATATATCTGGCTAACGCTTGTAACTTCCTTTGTAGTTCTTTACTTCCTACTTTAATTAGCTTTTTACAGTACAAGTGTTTTGACTCATTGTCCTGCAAAAATTGTAATTTAATAGTTGTTGACTAGTAATAGCTAGTGTCTGTTAATTCTTTTTATCATTTTCTATATTGTTATCAACAAATTATGCAAAATAAATGTCTGGCCGTATGACCATTGTCTATTGTACTTTTATAGAGATAATGTGTTTTTAATTAACTTTGATGTGCATCTCATGCTACGTTTGTGCATTATGTCTACCCAGTTATAATCAACATCAGTAAATTCAAGCCACATGCAAAATCACCTTTTCAAACCGAGTTGAAAAGTGTACTCGTTTAGTTAAGGTTAATCTGGCCGGTGTTGTGGTACACACATAGATCGGTAGGTCCTTAGCGTTGTCAATTAGAGTTCGATTTTAGGCGTCAAAGTAGACATCACAAAGGATGTCAACGCTTTTTGCGAATTTCTGATCTACTTTTGGGATATCCTCTAAGTTCTCGAATTAATAGGCTCCTTAGCATTTTAGTTGTGTTTTTGACAGTGCGGGCTTCGCAATAGAAGATGATATAAGGTTTAACTGGTCTTCCGCTCATGTCACTTCCTGCATCTGTCCACGTTATTGATACCCATTCTTAGTACATGAGCAGCCCCCAGGATATGCCCCGTTAACAATCCGGAAGCAACTCTGCAATCTTTCCTTTATAACCGTCTTATTAAGAAGCGAGTATGGTTAGTTTGGCTGCTTTCGCACATAATTTTTCTGCAGCCTATCAATGGCTTCCCGACTGCAAAGGCCGTCTACGTACGTATAAGTTTGCTTTTGAGTTGATTCCCGTTTCCGCGTAGGCTAGCTCTGCTGTTATTATAGCGAAAACTGCTTAAATCTCCTAGGACCACTTTCTAAAAATGTTCATTAATTTCAACTTAAACAAATTTTTTCCCCAATTTTTCTTTCTAAAAGATTTTGAATCAAACTCATAATTTGTTCCTATAAAAACTATTTCTTTCCAAAACATTGTTTTGTCCAAAAATAATGTATTCTAAAATAAAATTATTCTTTTTGATGCATGGTAAATTTTAACAATTTTGATACATATTATTTTTCTAACAAGTAATTTTTCATACATAATTATTTTCATAAAAAATCTTAAGAATTATATTTTTTAACCAAAATGATTTTTTCATAAAACCACCGAAGAGTGTTGGGCTACCCACTTAAACCCAAACTCCCACCGCCCGTGCAAGAATCCCGCTTCTGCCACCGCAATTCTGCATGTCTTCAGATGCAGCAGCGCGCTGCTAGAGCCTCGGGGCTGATCTTTTGTAGGGGCGTTTCATTTCAGTGTCCTCAATAGACATCCGTCCTCTCGTTCTCTCCGAATTTCCCGTATCTCGCAACTGCTTCCCACTTATCTGCATGGAGCTCATTACCCAAATTATGTTGTTCGGAGTTATGTCTCCGTATCTTTCTTCCAACATTCTGCGCGAAATCAAGAAGTGTTCGCAAGTGAAGACTGTATGGTGCACGTTATCTTCGACGTTTCCATAGAAGTGACAGAACGGTGAGTCCACCATTTCCTTTCTATGAAGATATTCTCGGAAGCAACCATGGCCGGTGAGGAATTGCGTCAGGTAGAAATCGACTTCCCCATGCGGTCTGTTCAACCATGTTTGACCTTTTGGGCTCGCATTCCAGGTTTGTTGCCACTGTTGGATTAGTTGCTCGCGCGCCCTTGCCGCAGCAGCTGCTCGACCTATCTCGGCACTGAGATTGTAAATATCTTTTCGCTCGTAAGCAAGTAGCTCAATTCGCATGACGCCAGAAATAACTAGAACCGCGTCCGCGGACACCGTACGGTATGCAGAAGCAATGCGTAGTGCCCCTCTGCGCTGGACTGAAAACATTTGAATCCGGTATTTTTTGGCTTTCCATGTGTCGGCCCATAGTTCTGCCTCGTACAGGAACACCGACTGGACTGCTGTCATCAGAAGTTTCCTGCGGCATGGGTTAGGGCCGCCCACGTTCGCCATCAGCCGGCTTAGAGCCACCGTGCTCTGCGCAGCTTTTTCACATACTCCATGGATGTGTTCCCAGAATGTGAGTTTGCCGTCAAGCTTCCCCACTAGGTATTTTTTAGACCTAGAAGTTGTCACGAGTTGAGGTCCGACCATCTTGTTTATAATTGTTGGGATCCGTTTCCTGGTGAGTAGCACGATCTCTGTTTTGGCTGTAGCCAATTGCAGACCGTCATCGCTCATCCATCCACTGACGCTACGCATGACCTGGCCTAGCTTGAGCTGTGCTAGCTGGACGTTTCTTGCTGTTATGACGGCGGCCACGTCGTCCGCGAAAGCGAGAAGGAAGGCGCTCTGCGGCATTTCCGTGCGCAACAGACTGTCATACGTGGCGTTCCAGAGGTCCGGGCCAATTACAGACACCTGTGCCGCTTCGCCGATTATACGTATCCTTCTCTGACCCTGTGTTGCGTCGTACACAAGCCAACGGTCTCTGAGGTAGTCCCGGATCATATATAGCAAGTATGTTGGAACCTTGAATTTACGCATCCCGGTAAGAGGGTATTGACCAGGTCTTCTAGCGACATCTTTTTCTATATAGGTAGAAATCTAAACTGGTGTGCATAAACGAGTTTTCAGATGAAACTGTTGTTACAATAATAACTACGTATGTTTGTACATATGTATGTATGTTAACTTCTATTGAATGGAACAATATAAATAGAATTTAATAAGCGAAAATTACTGCAGTAAAATATACAACAATGGATAAACACATATTATTGTCATACAATGGAGACAGTTTTAGAATTTTATTCCATTCAAAGCCGCTAAAAAAAATAATTGGAGCTCAGCAGCTCAACATGCGCACTTGAGGAAAATTACAGAGATGATCATTTAAAAATAGTATTAAATTTCTGTGCACGCAGAATATATATATGTATGTACATTACGGTGCATCACTCCCCATAAACAAAATATCGGGACTGTCCATGCGTGTTTCCATTTGAAATATAAAATGTATTCCATTTTAAGACTTACGCTTAAATATTTCGGTAAAATATTAAGACTTAAACGAGCAGGACGTATCTCAAAATACCTTAAAAATCGATTTATTTTTGAAAATATAAAAAACGGCCTGATAAAAAATTAATGAGCTGATAGAAAGAAGAGTTTAAGCTTAAAACTCTAAAAATGTTTAAAAATTAAAATAATGGAGTTTTTGGGAATTATTTTCAAATCGGCCTAGCTCTCGTTAATCTTAAAAAATTTTCCGAAATATTTTGGCGGTAGTCTTAAATATAATAAATAATTCCTTCGGGAAAATCGTTACTTTTTTTGTGGTGCAAACTAATGTACATACATACATATATGGCCTCCTGTAATTAAGTATCTATCTATTATTAACAAATTATTTGTAACTTTGTGAATAAATGTGAATAAAATTGTTGTTAAAAAAATGTTTTCATTACCTAACAATTTTTTATTTCAGTTTTATTGAGTCATGCGACCGATCGATTTCGCTTACCGACTGCTACCGGGCATCAAATGGTTACACGGCTATACGACGCAGGATGCCGTGGCTGATATGATTGCAGGCATTACAGTGGGTCTAACAGTGTTACCACAGGGTTTGGCCTATGCGACGCTCGCTGGGCTGGAGCCACAAGTGAGCGCTGCGAGTGTTACCTAAATACGCACGACTATCTAATGCATAGAAATTTAATTTCAATATTTTTAGTATGGACTCTATTCTGCATTTATTGGCGGCATTGTGTATGCCTTCTTGGGCAGCTGTCGACAAGTCACCATCGGTCCCACAGCTTTGCTGGCGCTAATGACTAGCCGGCATACAAGTTTCGGGTTGAATTCAGGTCCAGCTTATGCGATATTGCTGTGCTTGATCTCTGGAATTGTTGAGCTTCTAATGGCTGTGCTGCGCTTAGGTGTGTGTATGGTTTTTTATGAATTATGTGACAACTCTCAATTTCATATTTTCTTGTAGGCGCACTGGTTGATTTAATTTCACTGCCAGTTACCGTCGGTTTCACCTCAGCAACGGCGGTTATTATTGGCACCTCCCAGCTGAAAGTAAGTACATACGTACATTAGGGTGCATACAAAAATAACATAAAATATCAAATCTGTACTATTTTTCCATCGGAATTATAAAATGTATTATATTTTAAGACCTTCGCCAAGATATTTCGGAAAAACATTAAGACTTTAGTGAGTTGGTCCGATTTGAACATCACTCCGAAAATCTTATTATCTCCATTCCGTTGGTAAAATGTTCTACGATTTTTATGCAGACCTTTTGAGTTTAAACTATTATGTCATCTGAGTTGATTTTTTTGGAAAATATATTTAAAAAAATTAATTTGATTTATAAATTTTTTTGAGGTATTTTCACATAATTCCTAATATTTTTTCGAAATATTTCAGCAGATTTCTTAAAATAGAATACATTTTATAATTATGTTGAAAAAAACCGCGCCTTTTTTGGTGATGCACCCTAGCGTACATACAAACATGTATGGTGGAGAAGTTTTCATCCCTTTTGAGATGTGGCAATATTTTTACTAAGGCTCTCTTTTGATTTTTAGGGCCTACTGGGCATTCGTGGTGGTGGCGGTGGTTCCGGATTTTTAAATACAATGAAGTCCGTCTTTATGAATTTAGACAAAATACGCTATGGCGATTTTACGTTAGGCATAATTGCTATTACCGTCTTGCTACTGCTGAGGGTAAGTAAATTGTAGAATTTGAACTCCAGAAAGTTTTAGTTTTAATTTGAATTTACTTTATTGTAAGCAGAATATAGAGTGTGCTAGACCGCATAGAGTTATTAAACCAAACACAGAATACTTTCGAAGTATTTAGTTAAGGCTTCGTTCTGCAGGCCCAGATTCCTTTGTCTGGTTTGCGCAGTATTTAAATGATAGAACTGTTTTATTGATAAAATTGTCTCCTCCGAACATAACTCTGCCGGACAA
>NW_023458559.1:30129244-30164355 GCF_013731165.1 Rhagoletis pomonella
AGCCCGAGCATATTTGGGTAATCCGGACGAGGGTTCAAGGATAATCGCAACAATATGTGTGCTACCATACGTTTTAAAAGAAATACATCACAAATAAGGGCACACAATCACGGTATACACTTTGACTACTTGTATGTACGTTGAATCAAAGAACGTAAATGTATAAGAAGCGACAACTCGTTACTTTGAAAATGTGCCGCGTCGATTTTGACCGTATCTGAAAGGTTGAGATGAGGAGTTCGTCTCCCTTTTGACTCTGTCCGCGGCAGATTTTTGATTTTCGCCTCGAATGCGGAAAATGTCAGCAAAACAGAAGAAAAGCGGCAAATGCGAACTTCTTTGATTATTTTGCACAAGTTGTTGAAAAGTGTATTTTAATTTAGGAAATAAATAAATGAAGGTGTAAAATATATAGTATTCAGTGAATGTGTAAAATACTGAAGTGCGTGTATGTGAAAGCTTCCATATTAATAATAAAAGTGTTTGTAAGTGCAAAGTGTTCGTCAACAAGTGCCGATTGATGGCGTCTGTGGGTAAAAAGTGATCATTATTTTAAACAAAACCAGTGTACTTTTATATAAAAATGCATTAGTTTAATAAGAAATCTATGCATTTATATATGAGTGTACTTATGTTTTGTTTTCATCTGGAAATTTACATATTTAAAGTGCAAAAAATGGTGTGTTGGGAGATTTGAAGGATAGTGTATATACGGCGGCTTTATTACAAAACCAATGTTTATTATATACAGATGGCATAAGTTTAATTTAAATCTATGCATTTATACATGAGTATGCATACATTTTGTTATTATCGGGCAAGAATAAATGTTTTCCAATTTTTTGTTCATATGTATGCAAAAAATAAACGCATAAATGTGAAACATAAGTTGTCTTCGTCTTTCTCACATCCTCCGCCAAAACAAACGCGTAAATGTGAAACATAAGTTGTCTCCATCTCTCCCACGTCCTCCGCCATCTTCATCATGACAAATTCTTAAATTCCTGCAAAATGCCGCGTTCTGACATATTTACGCGCATACATATGTACGTTTACAGTAGGCTACTCCTAACTTGAATTCTTGTAGCTCTAATCTGCTTGTTACCGGATATTTTGTAACCAGCAAATTTTGTTGCCAAACATTGTTACCACTTCTTGTAACCGCAATTATAGGTACCGTGGTAACGTTTTAATTTATTCAGCATTCCAGGTATGAAGTTTTGTAGAAATTCTGTTGTTGCATATTTCATGGGGCAATATTTTGTTACCTGCTTATGAGATGGTAACAAATTTTACTGGTTACAAAAGTGCGCAGAATGCGAAAAGGGTTTAAACAAAGAGAGGAGCTTTATTATGCGCTAGAAAAATCTGATTACTAACGCAGAATAGGTTAATGTACGATTTTGTGTTTGAATCTTTTCGTGATAGTAAACAATATTTGTGTTACCAACGCAGAATAGGTCTGTATGTATACACTCACTTATACATGCTTCATAGCTTCGCAATTATCAATAATGGAAAATAATTAAATTTTTGTTAATTCTTTTACATGTTGCTCGTAGTATCTAGAGTCAACTGTAAACAAATCGTAAGCGATCGGTTTACAAAAATTTTAAAATTGATGGCCGAAGTTGGTGAAGGCAACCATGTTGCCAAGTTACATTTGTTGTAAAACCACTTATGTATGTGATTTTAGAAGTTTTGAGTTTACATCAAAATATCATGGGCCATTTGTGCAAAAAATGTATGTTTATTTTGTTTTTTATTAAAATAAAATCTTAAGCAACTAATTAATAGTTTAAAAGTCAGAAGGAGCACTGTATTTAGAAATTTAGAGAAATAATGGCTAAGCTCGAGATAAGTTATTTTTGCAAATGTCCTCGGATTTTACAGCGGAGTTGCAACTTTTCATTTGACTGGCTGTGATTTCTTCAATCTTACATTTTAGAAATTTTGTGGCCCTCGCGCAGAAGTTGCGCTTGTGGGCGATGAGTTTGCGGGTAGAAGTATGGTCATTGAATTTATGAATGAATGAGTTTGACCTTGAAGAATATGCGCATGCGTTTATGAATGAATTTGTTATTGTTGTATTTTAGTGGCATGCGTATATGTACATATGTACGTATGTACGAACGTATATTTGCATGGATGTAGAAACATACATATGTAGAAGGAAAATCGCAAGAGTATATTTGTACAAATTGATGTAAATTATTTATTGATTTTAAATGTACATTTGGTTGATATAAAAAGGGTAATTTAATGCATAAATTATAACTTTACAACTAGGTACCATACTAAAGAGGAAGTTTATAAAGGTCTTGCATAGCGCATGTATTTAATTTACTTATATTTGTTTAAAATTATAAAATAAAGTAAATCTATGCACATGCGCATGCAAATTGTTAAATGCCGTCAGCAAATAAACAAAAAGAGCTGCGGCCATGTTTTTTTTCATTTCATTTTATTATTTCTATCATCGGTCACTTTTTCTTAACGTTCTTTATCGCCGCGAAACCATATGTGCGGCGAATTCATTTACGAAAATGGATGTTAAAACGGACGCGAACTCCTCATCTCAACCTTTCAGACCTCACTCGCCGACTTGAACGAGTTGTCGCTTCTTATACATTTACGTTCTTTGGTTGAATGCATATATTAAAACTCCTCTATTTTTAAAGAGCTTTTTTTTTATAAAAGTCGATGCTTCGATCAATAATGAAAATTTTCGCCCGCGGCGCTTTTTTTTTTTTATAAAAATAAATACTTCGATAAATAATGAAATTTGTAATAAAAAATCGCGTGTGGCAGCATCGACATTTCAGTTCAATTGGTCTACAGTTTACAAATCAAAAAGTGAGGTTGAATTCCATGAACCAAAAATACAAGATCACGTAAGAACGCGACGTTGTATTTGTAACTGGTTTTGAGAAAAAAGTTTGCGAAAGCGGGTTCGTCAGCTGAGCGTTTGTTTACATCACAAGCACCACTATTTTACACTTTTATTCAAGTAAAGAAGAGTTAATTCAACATGACAACACATTTTAAAGCATTTTGATACATCATTTTACCTAAATTGTGCGTTTAAAGTGGCTGACAATAATTTTGGCTAATTTTGGTTTTCGTTGTTTTCTTTGCTCTGTTTACTTTTCGCTCGTTTTCCAGTGAAAAAAGATGGCGTAGAACCCGCTAAAAAAAATAGACTTTTTTCACTCTCTTGTTCTTACGTGATCTTGTGTCTTCCGTTCATGGTTGAATTCGACATTTTTTGCAATTTTAAATGCAAATTACTTAAACAGCCCGATTCTAAATAAAAACTCCCTAGTAATTTTTCCTCATTTCTCTTTCCTCCTATCATGAATAATAATTCCCTGAGGATTTTTCCTCTTTTCCCTATTCTCCTATTCTAAACTATCTTCGAAAAAGGGAAAATGTATTTCGGGAAAAAAGTAGGTATTACGAATGTCAAAAAGGAGGGCTATTACAAGAAAACGCGCGATCTAAATTAAAATCTTTCAACTTACCCGTGTAGTTAAAAAATTGATCTTTAATTTAAAACACAGACTTGAAATTTCCGCGCACTAATTTATTAACAACTTTAATCTGAAAACTCTTTTATGTGAAACACACTTTTATGTGTAAAACACGCAAATTAAATGGCGGGAGTTGAGCTGTCAAAATAACTGTCAAACAGCTCTCCGAAAGTTCGAATTTCCTGCTCCCAAATTTTCGGGGAAAATGCTGCTCCCTGGCAATTTTTTCTTCGTTATGCTAAATTTTTTGATTAAAATAGTCAAAAAGGATAATTTTCCTCAAAACCTATAGTCAGAAGAGTTATCATTTCGATCCATTTTTCAATTTTATTTTGGGAGGATTGTCATCCAGATCCCATATAAAGTTCCAGGAAATGTTGTCATATAATCCATTTGCCGTTCGGAGGCGACCTAGAACTTCATTCGCGTGACAAGATCACCATGCACATTTTATTATAGGAGTATACATATATGTTAAAAGCCTGAAAGAATGTGTAGGTAATAGTTTTGAAATTAAGCAACTGTTAGAGCGCGGTTACCCACGAACGTATACGTAGCGTAGCGTAGAAGTACCTAGAAAGATATAAAGTGTGCTGTTGATAGAAAGAGAGGGAATCAACGTCTACGTCACGGTCATGCGGTGGGAGCATAAGATAGATCGTGTCAGCTGACACGTTCTCCGTTTTTGCGTCCGTGGGTAACTGTGCTTTTAGACTATAAAATCTTTACTTTTGACGATAAAACGAGCCTTAGATTGCCTTTACTTACTTTCTTGCTACTTTTTATTTCTATAACCCATTTACCAAGCTTGATAAGAAAAGCTTTTATTCAAACAAATATAACACCAAGCATTTTTCGTTTTATTAAAGTTCGTTAAATAAGTTGCTTAAGTTTAACGGGATTAAGCACATTTTTTGAACAATTTTGGTAAATTATATTCAACGGCCGCGGCAACACTGCTGTGCAGTACAGTACGAAATAAAAAAAAATCGTTGAATTGCGGCAACAGCTGGTAGAGTTTGTTTGGCAGCCATCGGAAGCAGTCGCATAAGTGTAAAAGAGAAATAAAAAAGTGTCAGCAAAGCGAAAATTTACGGTAATCGCTTTTTTCCAACGAGTTTTGTAGTGCACAATCAATTAATTAAGTGCATAATATTCTGCAACAACAATTGCGTGAAGAGAAAGTAAATTTTGTCGTATTGTGTTTGCCAATAAGACGGCAGAAAAATTTCAGGGCTCCGCTGAGTTCATACATGTGTATACACATACGCACAAACATACATATTCATATAACACTAATAATGTAAACATCAAAACATTTGCCAGTGAAAGATATGCATACATTTCTATGAAATTTGCAAATGCAAAGTATTCAATTAATATTAATAGCTTGAAACATTTTGCAAATTTAAAACTATGCGGCTAATATTTGAACATATCTATTTACAATGTATGTACCTAAACTTTTTGTTAGTTGTGTGTGTGTGTGCGTGTGTATATGTTTCAGTTGTGTGCAAAATCAATGCTCCGCTGTGGCAAAGGATGTTTCTTATCTACATGGCGTTGTTTCCGTTTCTGGTAGAACAGATTTAGCAAATCTAAAAAGGGCAAAGAAAGAAAAAATAACCCAATTGTTTTAATTAGGTTTTCTGTGAATACATACTATACATACATATAATATTTGGAAAAATTGGTTCAATAACTACAGTTTTCGCATAGTGCTCTTAAGAAACTGATATAAACTTTGTTCTACGTACTGACAAATTAATTTCATTTCTGATCGTCAGGTTAATGGTCAAATGGCTGACACTGTTCTTGCAGGGTATTGTAATCTAATACCCATTTATGTATGTATGTACATACATGATAATATATGTATTTACCTACATACTTTATCAATGAGAACGCTAGTCTAAGCAAATGACCTTACCACACATGTTAGTTAAGTCTGTTGCTGATAAAAACATGCAGTATTGTGCAAAATAAAAGCAGCAAACTTCCTAAACTATATATGTACATACACTAGGGATGTCAATCCCGGGATCCCGGGAGGTCGGGATCCCGGGATCCCGGTCTTTTTTAAGTCCCGAATATCCCGGGATTAGTCGATTTAAATCCCGGGATTGCTGGAAACAATTTTTTTGTTAGCCAATTAAATTTGTATCACAAATATCCCCTCTCAGAGCAAATTAAGAATTTTTTGCAACCCTTAATGCTATAATTTCTTTAAGATCGCATTACCATCAAAAGAAGGAATAATTTTGCTCCGCTCGAAATGGAATAGGTGATGCACTTATATATTTATTGTTTACTTAAATGTGTTAACTTTTTTATTATTACTTAAATATACTGATAATATCTTAAGTTGATCTCAAACCGTGATTAAAAAAATTTTATATAGTTACATAGGCAGTTACTGCTGTACCAAATAAGTCACTTACAAAAATATTTTGCATCGATTTTTTTTGCAATATCCAAAATATTTTTCATGGTATTTTTTTGTTAATTAAAAAAAAATATATAGCTCATTTTTCAACAAAAATCATGTAAATCAAAATTTCACACTTTAGAGAAAGTTGGTTTAAGTTCACCAAATTATCATAAAAATATCAAACTTTGTAATCATAATTTTTACAAAAAAATCCATTATGTAGTTTTATAGCCCATTCAATTTAATAGAATAAAGTGCACTTTTAATGTTACTAAAAACTCCCTTGATTTTTGAATTGTTTTTACTGATGTTGGGCATTTTCTTCCTTATAACGAATTTTTTGTAGCAAAAAAAAAAAATATAAAATGTCGACGGGATGTTTTCGCAACTTCAAAATTGCACATACATATATATATATATATATATATTTTTAAATGAACAAAAAAAATACCATGAAAAATATTCTGAGTATTGCAAAAAAAATCTATGCAAAATATTTCTGTGAGTGACCGTATATGCATTTGACCTTGTAGTACAAAAACTATGTTATAAATTAATGAGGATGTGTACATTAGAGGTATACGCCGCCGAGCCACGCCGCCGCCGCCGCCGTTTTTTGTCATTCCTCACGCGCTGCCGCCGAGTTACGAAAATATCGGCGCGGCGGCGGCGGCGGCGGCGTTCGGCGCCTAAGGAATTTTGTACAAAATTTTCATGATGTATGTACATTGAATACATCGTTTGAAGGAACTAAATATTGTATAAAAACACAATTTTACGAAATGAAAATTACATTTTTAAATTAGTTTTTTTGCATAATTTGGGCCACTGGACAAGAGTATGATCTCCTTTATTTTTTTCCAAAAATAGCATAACTTAGAAAAAACATAGGTAACATATTTTTTGACGACAGCGTTTATTACAGTTAAATTAGGGTCGAATACTGGTAATCTAACGATTTTTTTCCGCAGTAGACAATTCTTTTCTATACTACAAAAATACTACTTTTTTATACACCTACTACAACAACAAGAAACTTATAACACATCAAAAACTTTAGCTCCAATATCTCAGAAAGCAGTTTTAATAGAAGCGGCCTCTTTGCATCTAACTCCTCAATTATTGAAGATAAATCAAAGACAAGTTGATTTTTCTATGTATTTTTTTAATATTTTAAACAAACACTTTTTTGCTAATATTTACATTCGTAAGTTATTTTATTCTGGGGTCCCACATACGTATACAAGTACTAGGTGGCTGTGTGAAAATTACGTTAGCATTCCTTAGTGGTGGTCAAACCCCAGGAAGGTTTTGCTCCCTCGCATCGCTATGTTTTCTACACAGGGTTAAAGTTCCCTCTTTATGGTAAACATTAGTATTATTTTTCATTACATTCGGTTCTCCTTAGAAAAATTTGGCGCTTCATATTTTAGTGGAAGTTTTAACCATCTATAAGCCATTTTTTTCAACAGTGGGTCAAAAAGTCCCATTCTGGTTCGAGTTGATAAGACCATTGCAAAAATTTATTGAGAGCGACATAAACTACCCCAATAACTAAACTTTAAACAATTTTTTTTTTCTTTAAATTTAAATAGTACATACGGATCTGTAGAGAATATAGAGATCCGTGTGTGTATGTATGTATATACCTCAGACCTTCTTCTGTTCGCCCATCAATCAGCGCCAGACACTCAACATTTTAATTCAAGTAGGAAGTAACAATATTTAAATTTAAAACTAATTCAATAATGAAATAAATAGAATTATAATAATAGAATAATTGGCATGGCGAATGCCTAACGCTGACGAGTTGAAATGATAAGATTTGTAGCCTCATGGCTCTTTGAAATCTACCTTATGAGAAGTAGCGCCGGCGTTTCCAGACGCGCCGGCGTCGCCGCCGCCGCCGAATATTTTTGACGTTGACCACGCCGCCGCCGCAAAGCCTGTCGGCGTAAACCTCTAGTGTACATACATACATATATGTTTGTCAAATTTTATGTTTGTTTTTTGTTGATTGAAAATACTGATTTATCGCCTTAATAAATATGTAAATGAATTACAATGAATTGTACTTTTTTTTGTTATATCAATCTGATTTAAAATACTATAATAGGATGATCACGGATGTGTTGCACTTTTGCCTGAATTTCGGGACAATCCCGGGATCCCGGGATTGTATTTTCAGATCCCGAAAATCCCGGGATCGACAAAACCCCGAAAATTGACATCCCTAACATACACACATGCATTCATCGCGCTCACGATAACGTGAACTAATTAAAAATAAACCCACTTCATGCCTGCTGAGCGCAGCACGGAAACGCAGCCGGATTGGCAGGTCGATCGCGGGAATCTCCGCATTAGGGGTCTCAGTGTAGAGATTTGGCAAGTTGTGAACCAGTATAGGCGGAAAAAGTAGGAAGAGCACCTGAAGACTTGCAAATTCGCCTCTGATGGGAGCAATCTTTGGTCAATCGTAGGGCGATGGCGCCTCCCCTGACCCGCAGTCATGCGCGAGCTATTTTAGCCGACAAGTCACTCTGCATCCTCCGTTAGACAAAGCCAAGCGCCAAAGCCCTGTGCTGTTGTTTTTCACCAGCGGTGATGTCCAGGAGGATGGTTGCATGATAGAAGTCCACGTAAGTGGGCAAAGCTTTTGGCTACCATTCACCAGGGAGTGTCCAAAAGTGATTCATTTGTGTACGGTTCAAATCGCAGCTCGTTACGTCCAGATATATATATCTACGTATCCTCTGGGTAGCGACCAAATCCGATTGCGCCGGGTTTGGGTACCGCCACGTATAAGTCCCGCCCCTTCTTTTGATGATCACGGCACAAGCATAAAGGACTATGATTTTAGGGTATGCACCTGTAATATCCGGACCCTTAATGGGGAAGGTGTCTCTGACCGGCTGGTTGATGTCCTCGGAAAGACAAATGCCTGCTGCGGTTTAGCCGTGCGCACCGAGCTGCACTTTTTGAAGTAATGCGTTTTTTGCTAATGCATAAAATAATTTTTTAATTTTTTGTCAGTAAGAAGCTTGAGAGGTTTATTTTTCTTAAGAGTTGCTACCTGTTAAAAAATTAGATTCAAAGTTTTTAATAAGTTTAATGAATTATTCAGAGATGGGTATCAATCGAAATGTGCATGAAAAGGGTTTATTTCTTAACTACATGTATATGGTTGCCACCTGTTTAAAAAATCAAATTCCATGTATGGGATCGATATAGCGAACTGAAGAGGGAAGCGAAACGTATTTGCCACAATAAGTAGAGAGAGGCCGAAATACATGGGTGCGAAGAGCTTCAAATGCTGGCCGACAGGAAAAAGGCCCGAAAATTTTACCAGAGAGTTAGGCGACTTACGGAAGCCTCCAAGATCTGGGCGAACTCCTTTAAGAATAACGACGGAGACCTAGTGACCGATCTCTAGAACGTATCTAAATTATGAAGGGCACACTTGTCCACCCTTTTAAATGGAAGAAGCATTGTAAGTAGTGGAGAAGGCGATAACAATGGAGTCGAAGTCCCACTGCCTGACTATGATGAGGTACCAGTAGCAATTACGTGGCTGAAAAACAACACAGCTGCTGGAGATTACGGCTTGCCAGCCGAGCCATTATAGTAAAGCGGCGAAGAGCTGATAAGGTGCATGCAACTCTTATGCAGAATATGGTCCGATGAATGCATGCCCGTCGACTGAAATTTAAGTGTGCAACACACAAGAAAAGCGATCCCGGAACAAGCAGTTCCTAGTTGGGTTCTACAGACGTAAGTACCCGGACAGGCATTTGCTCGAGGCGGAGTCTCCACCTAGGCAACGGACGAGATCCAATAATACACTTAACAACCCCTGGACCCTGCACTGTATAGACAGGCCATAAACGGAATTAACAGGGAGACTGTCGGCACCTTCACCAAATCCCATCCTGTAAATGCCATAACTCCGGCTCAATTACGGTCTGATTTTAGTCCAAAACGGAAAAAAGCGTTAGGGTTGTTGGGTTTTCCGGGCATACGAAGAGATGCTTCGAGTCATGAGGTGCCTCTCCGCATGCCGGACACTCATTCGGCACATCCGCGTTTAGTATGCTCAGGTATGAGTTCAACCTGCTGCAGTAGCCAGAGCGAAGTAGGGCTATTGTGGTTATTGTCTCCCGAGGCAGATGAAGCTCCGCCTCGTCTATGTCCGGTGGTTGTGCGCCTAGAACGGCATTCACAAGTCTGGAGTCTACATAACTCGAGACTGACTCCCTGTGAATGCCGTTCAGGGCCTGTCGATAAGCCGACGGGTCCAGAGGTTGTTTAATGAACCTCTGGACTTTGTCCGTCAGTTCGTAGAGATTTCTCCTGATGTGCCTGGGCGAGGGCTCTTCTGCAAGCAGCTGCCCATTCGGGTGACCACGTTTATGGCTCCCGACAAGGAATTGCTTGCAGAGCATGGCGTTATGCTGCTTGACCGGGAGCAATTCCGCCTCGTCGTGTAGGTGGTGTTCAGGCGACATCAGAAGGCATTAAGTCGCTGTCCGTAGTGCGATGTTTTGAGATGTCTGCGGCTTCATCCACTGCGTCCTACTAGTCCCCGGCGACCACACTGGTGCTGTGTAATTTAAAACCGGCCGGCCTATTACCTTGTATGTTGCCAGCAACGTTTCTTTATCTTTGCCCCAAGTTCTGCCGGCTAGCGACTTGAGGACCTTGTGGCGGCTCTGTACTTTGTTGACAAATGGGGGTGGCGTGCGCAGAGAAGGAGAGCAGACTGTCGAAGGTTACTCCGAGTATTTTGGGGTTATTCACCGTCGGAATTGGTGTATCATCGACGTGAATTCCCAGCGGTAGCCCGACCTCCTTCGTCCAGGTGGTGAACAAGGTCGCAGAGGATTTCGTAGGGGAGAGGGTTAGGCTCCTTGCAGTGAAGAAGCGAGAAAGCTCGGAGAGATACCCGTTTACTTTCGAACACAAGTCATCAACTCCATGCCCAGTCGCCATGATCGAGCAATCGTCGGCGTAGGAGACAATCGAGACTCCCTCTGGTGGTTGAGGGAGCTTTGAAATGTAAAAGTTAAACAGTAGCGGGGAAAGGACACCACCCTGTGGAACCCCCTGTTTTATTTTTCTAAGTTTTCTCGATTTGTCTCTAAACATTACCGAAGAGTGTCGACCACTCAGATAATTCGCCGACCACCGTTTGAGCCTCTGTGGGAGAGAGGAGGCCTCTATATCTTGTAGTAGTGTGGAGTGGCTGACGGTGTCAAACCCCTTTGACAGGTCCAACGCTACTAGAATAGTTCCCTCACTGGGACGGTTGCGGTTAAGGCCACGTGTTATCTGAGTGTTTATGGCATTAAGTGCTGTTGTTGTACTGTGCACTTTATGGAAACCAAGCTGATGCTTCGCTGGGGTCAGGTGGTTTGTGAAATACGGGATCGGCAAGGCCTCTAGTGTCTTCGCTACCGGGGAAAGGAGTGTTATCGGTCGATAAGAATCTCCTTTGTTGGCTAGTTTCCCCGGTTTGAGCAGCGGGACCACTCTCCCCACCTTCCAGATGTCTGGGATGATGGGAGTGGCCATAGACATATTGAGGACCTCCGTTAGGTACGCTACTCCCGCAGGACCCAAATTTTTCAGCATCAACATACATATTCCGTCGGGACCCATGGCTTTGGAGGCTTTCGTCTTCCCGATGGCCACCTGAACTTCACCACTGGTGAAATCAGGTTGTTGGCAGTATGTGCAGCCTTTTGGTCACTCGACGCTTGGCTTTGTCCACCGGAGGATGCAGTATGAACTGCCGGCTAAAATAGCTCGCACATCGCTCCGGGTCCGACGAAGCATGGTTGCCGAAAGAAATGTCGACCCTGTCGTCGTGCTTCGTCGGATTGGACAGTGACCTCACGGGTGACCAAAGCTTACTCACACCAGAAGTGAAGTTACAGGTCTTCAGATGCTCTTCCCACTTCTTCCGCTTATGTACGCTCACTAGTTGCCAAATCTCCGCGTTGAGATCCCTGATATGGGGATTTCCGGGATCGGCCTGACGAAGGCTGTCACGCTCGTCGGCTAGAACAGCCGCTTTAGCAGGGAAATTTGGACGTGGGTCAGTAATGCATCCTGACGGTACGAAGCGAGCTGCAGCAGCAGTGATAACCCTGCGGAACTTACTTGACGATACTGCACGGTGTGGCGCGTGATGAACGCTAAGCCACCACCATTATCTCGCTCGCGATCTCGACGGTGCACGTTGTACCCGGCACAATTCAACAATGTTGAATTGCTGTGCAACTTCGTCTCTTGGACCGCAGCTATCAATATACCATGCCTTCCCATGAAGACGGTTATCTCCTCGATCTTGCACTGAAGTCCGTTACAGTTGAATTGAAGGAGCTTCATGTGGTTCGGCAGACGTGTAGTTATGCGGGGTGTAAGGGATGTGTGTGACCTTGCCGCCATTGGTTGTTTGCGCTGCTGTGGAGGTTGCCGCCCTGTGGTGGTAGTGGGTGGCGTCGCAGTTGGGGTTGCGACCGAGCAGCGCAACACGGGCCCTCGAAGTTTCTCGTCCAATCTCGCGTGGTGCGCAGAACTGAACACGCCCTAAAGTGACACCAGCCAAGGCAGGTGTTGCACTTGCTGATGTCACATTACGGAATATTCTGGTCTGACATACCGTGCAGATTGTGAAAGGAACTAGGAGTTGTTGGCGGCGGCGTTGTGGGTGGTGGTGCGGTTGTGTCTGTTATGTGGTCTGTCGTGGTTGTGGTGTGGTCTATTGTGTTGTTGTGTTGTGGTGCAGTGGTGTCTGTATTGAGCTGCTCAGGTGGACTGGGGTTAGCCGTGGAGGCTGCTCTGTTTGAGCAGCAGGCGGCAACAAAAGATGTGGTCCACTTCCGATGTGTCCGTAGTCCTGAGCAGACTCTGAGGGGGCTCCACCCCTCGCAAGCATTGCACTTGCCTGAGGTGGAGTTGTGGTGTAGTCGTCTCTGGCATACACAGCAGGCGTAGGTTTCTGGCCCTGGGTTTGACTCGATGCCAACCCTGAACAGAAGTATACGTAGCGAATGTAGCCATATGGACGACCAACTTCTGTGATACTTCGCCGACCTAAACGGGGTTAGATCGCCGAAACAACAGCCCTTGGTCGAGTAAAACCCGAGTCATTCCGGTACGTAGAACCGGCTGTAGTGGGAATGCGAATTTTCTGGTCGTAAACCTTTGTGCGCTGGTGTTCGCCAAGGCTCAATACTGCGACCCCTACTATTCAGATTATTTAAACATTACAAGTGAAACTCAACATTTTTTTTTTTTTTTTTTCTTTTTTATAGAAGAATTGGCAGCTTACTTTACGTAAAATTCGTTAATAGCTTGTCTCAAAACCCAATAAGTGGTATTTCTTAAATTTTTAAATAAATCGACACTAAATTTGACAGCTGTCAACTGTCATAGTTTTAATTTGACATAAAATTCTTGACTAGCGTGCCTAAAAACTAATCATTAGTATTTTTACAAAGACTTATTTTTTATTTTTAGAGGAATTGGCAATTAATTTGACAGCTGTCAACTGCCAAACTAAAGATTTTATGGCATATTCAGATTTAGCATGACAAAGGAACTATGATCCTACAGTTGTTTTAATAACATCGTAAACGTTTTTCCAATTTTTCGCGTAAAACATGGCTTCTCCGACCACTGTTCGGCGTATTACAAACGTATTACGTTACACCACATCTATATATATTACTGATAAGTGTCTTAAATTTGTGCCTTAAGTGACTAACCTAGGTTTTGTAATTACCTCTAGTCTTTCCACTGATCTATATGACTTTATAATGAGCAAAGTATTCAACTCAACATTCTATGGAACTTAGAATATCTGCATCCTTTACGCCCTTTACGCCAATCTGCCCATAAAATTGAAGTAGTTTTCAACCATCTAATTTAATCACATATCCAATTCGAGATCTCGGCTATTAGACTGTAAGATTTTTGAGTATCCGAAAGCAAGGAATTGCATTTTTCTATTCCGTTTACTGACAGACAAGATGCCTACCTAGCTAAATATCTACATATATAATAAGCTAGCTTTTCCAAACTCTGCCCGTAAAAGTGAATTAAGATTACCTATGTAGCTATAATAATCCCAACTCTGCGAAACTATATTTTGTCAACGCTATGCGTTTATATAATTCTATTCCAGTTTCTACTCGCAGTCGCTTAAACAAAATCAAATTTAACAATGCTTGTAGTTTGCACAGCATGGTAAATTTCAAGCACATTTTGATATAATCAGTTAAGTATTATTGTCCTTTACCAGGTGGTACCTCTCACAGGTATCCCACCTGAATTAGTAAACAAGTATCAAATTCAGATTAAAATATCAAAGCAGTAATTTATGTTTATCACTTATGAATATACGTTTTTTGTCTAATAGAATTCCAATGTATGTATGTACATTAGGATGGTCCAAAAACAGTAAAGTCGGAATTGTAATACTCTCACCCCCAGGATTGTTCTATATCGAAAAAATATATCCCTATTTTTTATTTTGAAATCAAAAAATATTTAGAGGTCGCTCAAAGCGCTCAAGGTGTTCATGTATTTTTATATGGGGAAAAAACAACTTTTCGTAGAAATGGTATAGAATTCTTGAAAATCAATATTATTCGATCGGAAAACTTTGGTTATCTTCAGAAGACTTTCAATAATAATACCTAATTGTTTATTTAACCATTTTTTAATACTAGCGATTTTTTATTGTACCCCCCATTGAATTTTTCGGAGTTTTTGTGAGTTTTTGGCGGTCCAATAAATTATAGTTGCGGTTAAAAAATGGTAAAATCAATAATTGAGTATTATTATTGGGAATCTTCTGCAGAGAAACAGACTTTTCCAATAGAAAAATATCGATTTTTAAGATTTCTATACAATTTCTACGAAAACTTGGGGCGCTTTGAGCCTCCTCAAAATATTTTTTGATTTTAAAATAAAAAAATAGGGGTGTATTTTTTCGGTATAGAACAATCCGAGGGGGTGAGAGCATAAAAATTCCGACAAGCCAGCAAAAAAAATTCTCAAAAACGCGAATTTTTAGACATCTGAAATTTGCATGTTACCATACTAGAATTTAATGGGCTATAAAACTGAATACCTAAATTATTTTTATAAATTCGTATTTTCGCGATTTTGCTGAAACTTTGCAGATTTTTCTTAATTTTTGTACACAGTATCATTCTTGGATTTAAATTTGTTTTAAAACAAAATTAACAAAAAAATTTTAGCATGTAAGACATGGCGAATATTAACAAAAAAAAGCCCTAGGCTCAATTTTGGGAGTATTTAACAGTATATATTCATAACTATTCTTCGATTCCGTGAATACTAGGGTGTTCGGTTATTCGCATTTTTCCTGTATTCAGATATAAAATTAATAAAAAATATTCTATGTAGTTCCATTTGCAATAAAATCAATGTTTAGAAGTTTAAGATTCTGGTACATAAATAAACTAGGTGAATTCCCGTTTTTTTTGTTTCTAATACCGGGTTACTTGGTATTTGAAAAATTAAGTTAAAAAAATGCCTAAAAATATTTAAAAAAAACCGGCTGAAACCGGGTTGGAAAAATCGTGCCAATCACCCTACCCAATACTTATTGAACATAAGCCATGAGACATTCAATCACGTCTTGATTTTAAATGTGATCACACGATCTGATTTTTAATTGTGCATAAATTTGTGCACATACATACATATATGTACATACATGCGTACATATTTACGTCCCTCTTTCAGAAAGAAACCAGTTTAAATCACTCTTACCGCAACGCACTGGCGCGTAGTAATAAATAGAAAGAAGCACACACGTCCAGATTGATGTTTACATCATATCGTTTTACGTTGTCACTCTTGGCAGCTTTCATCAATACCAATTGCGAAAATTAAGAGGTTATTGACTTGCGGCGGCTTTGGGAATGTACGAGATTTGTAAGAAGAAATCAGAAACTTAAGAAAATAACAACGCTGTTTAAGCGTTAACAAAAGTACATAGAAGTAGTAGTAGAAAAATAATAAGAAAAAAATATACTAAAAATAAGTGGTTTTTCCAAGCCGATCGTAAATGGCGTAATGTTTAAAGTTTCTTAAACTGTAATAAAACGTGGTACGAGTCAGGGCTCAACAACTTGTGGAACGATTCATAACAACAATGACACCAAGGAGATAAGTTCTCTGGAATAAGGCAGACAGGAATAACACAAATCTATAAAGATAATATCATGTCCCAACCATATTAAAAAAAAAAACGGGAAAATTATGAAGAATACATTTGTAAACAAAAATCAGCTGTTCTTTATGGCCGCATACTTGCCGAGACAATAGCAATACATTCATACAGTTTATTGTCTGGACGCCTCCTTTTTACTCAAAAAATTTGGCAACTAATACTCATTCTCAATTGTCTTGCCTTGTGTAAACGCAAGGTTATACAACTGTCTGCATTGCGTCGAAAGTTTAGAGTTTACCAACGCATGAACCGAAAATACAAGATCACGCAATAACGCGACGTTGTATTTTAACTGGTTTTGAGAAAAAAAATTCGTGGAAGCGGGTTCGTCAGCTAAGCATTTGTTTACATCTCAAGCACCACTATTTTATACTTTTCTTTAACTAAAGAAGAGCTAATTCAACATGGCAACATGTTTTAAAGCTTTTTGTGAATAATTTTACCCAAATTAGGTGTTTAAAGTGGCTGACAACAATTTTGGTTAATTTTGGTTTTCGTTGTTTTCTTTGCTTTGTTAACTTTTCGTGCGTTTTCCAGCGAAACAAGATGGCGTAGAACCCGCTAAAAAAATCGGCTTTTTTCATTCTCTTCTTCTTGCGTGATCTTTTGTCGTCGATGCAAGGGTTGCCAGTCTTGCGCGTGTATTTACACACACAGTCTACTCAACTGTCAGTTTCATCCTTGAGCAGAACGTACCCATTCTGACGGCGCCATTATACTTTAAGCACATATCGTCGCCTGGACAAGAAATTGTTCTAAGCGCCATTTTGATGATTTTTGGTTATAGATGCAATTATATATTTCAAAATGTGATCTTTCGATTGGTGTTATCAGTTTTTGGATATCGTCTTTAGTTTCCAAGATATTGACAAACAGCCAAATTCGTAAAAAAAAAGATTTTAACTGCTTTATAAATCGAAAATTTGTATGAAAATGTCACTTTATAGAGCTATTTAAATCGATTTTATTTTTTATGAATAAGGCCATAAAATTTTATGGGTAATTTAGTACAAATTCTTATCACATTTTCTAACATGTCGTACAGAGTTGCTAAAAAATAGTTGACAAAATTTTACTGAAGAAAATCTTCTATCTTAGAGGTCAGGCTTGCGCTCATTTTTCTTGTCAACTTCTCCTCCAATTTGTAGTGGGTTACAGAAACGTAAAGATTCAAACATCTTCTATCATTTCCGTAGAAATAACGAAATCGTAGTTATTGGAATTATTTGGTTTGTTCTGTTTGTCTTTCTTGGACCGGTTTCGGGAATTTTCAGTGCAATTTGTCAGTTCCTGGACGTCCGGTTAGGGGCATTTATAATGGGCATTTATGCCTTTTAATAATAATAATAATAGATTGGCGCTTACACATATGTTAGTATTTGGCCGAGCTTCTCCTCCGGTTTGTGGCGTGCGCCTTGATGTTGTCACACGAAGCGGAGGGACCTACAGTTTTACGCCGACTCCGAACGGCGATTGTATTTTTATGAGAAGCTGTTTTTCATGGCAGAAATACACTCGGAGGTTTGCCATTGCCTGCCGAGGGACGACCGCTGTTAAGAAAAAACCTTTTTTCTATATTTTTTGCGATGTTGCTTTGACCAGGGTTTGAACCCAGGAGCTGCGGAGTGGAAGCGCGCACTGCTTACCACTACACCACAGCGGCCGACCATTTATGCCTTTTGGTGGAGATAATTATGAATGTATAACGTTTTTCATATACGCCTTCCTACCCAAATGTTATCTTAGCGAATGTGTTTCGTACGTCTGACTATACTTTTACTTTTAGCCCGTTAGACTAATAAATTAAAACAAAAATATCTCTTAATTTAATTTATAACTCATTGAGACCTTGTCCACATACATACATACACATATACACTACTATTACTCATTGAAGAAGTGCGATAAGCAAAACAAAAAATGCAAACTTTTTAGCACAAATATGTTATCTTTGCGAAAGTTTTGGTCAAACAGCACGAGAACCGTTGTGCGAAAAGCAAGAAGGTATACCATGTACAGGTTTATGCTTGAACTACGTACATTTGAACGCAATTTTTTTTTTTGCATTCAAAGTTCATTATTGACCATCAAAATTTGTAATAAAAAGTTGTTTATTTTCGCGCCACTGCCGCACATTCTTGATTAGCCGATATGTACTATTTTTAAGTATTTTTATGTTCGCTGGCATATTTATTTCAAAATGTCTAACATATCGTTACCTAAGAGGGAAAAGGTGGCAAGTCCATTTTTTTCAAATTTTCAGGAAAGACGAAAAATCGATATAGTTTCTATTACCTGCCATTCTGCATCAAATACTAAATTTTGAAAAAATGGACTTGGCACCTTTTCACCTTTATGTAGCGATATATGTATAGGTAGGTACATGTGTATGTACTCAGAAGGCTACAAAATAGACACAGGAGACGTATCTCCCGCAAACTCCCATTGAGCGAAGCGTACAGACCTTCAGACCACAGTAGTGTTTTTCAGGCTGAGTTTCTTGTAATTGACAAGCGCCACTGAAATTTCTGCTCTCGTAAGTTGTGGAAGGAAGGTTTGAGCATTTAGATTACTGATGGGCACCGCCTTGCCCGCGGGCAAAGCTCTCATAAGCTTTCCATACATTTTGTATAGGTGCGTATCGAGTAAAAGCTCTCTCTGCGCATCACTCTGCGCTCATATATGTAAAATCTATAGAAAGCTTTAAAAAGTACTGGCCGCGGCGCTGTCTTGAGCATCACTGGTGTAAAGCATTGATGGGGTTCTTAAAAGTCTATCGGACTATCGCGAAAATACATAATAACAGTACACTGTACTATTAACCACACGTTCGTCCAGTTCTTAGCTCCGAATAGCAATTTTTTAATTAGCTATGGTGATGAGGAAGAGCTACAAACCTTTCCGAAGACATGACGTGACGTTTATACCGAATGCTGGAGAAAGCTCTCACATCTCTTCCAGGGATTTTAAACCACTGATGGACACTGCTTTGCCCGCGGGCGAAAGCCTTTTGAGCTTTCTATACATTTTGTATAGAGGCGAGCAGAGTAAAAGCTCTCTCTGCCCAACGCTGTTTTAAACCAATCAGCCTCTCATGATTTTGTTTAACTCTGGAGAGTCTGGTCGATCGCTTGTAGGGTAGTTCGGTGGATACGGGCTTGTGCGCAAGTGAGTGGCCGATTGAGAAAGCTGTCTTACCTAAACACTTCACCGTGAGTGACTTTCTCGATATAGAGGCGACCTTTAACAATGTACTACCGGGGGCTATAGTCAGCGTACTCTTGGATGAAAATTTCGTGGTGTAGAATGGTGCCACCGCCCAGCGCAGGGTAAGCAGGGGCACGGCCCAGAGTAGTATTCTTTCGCTCCTTCTCTGGATCGTGGTCGTAAACGACCTACTAGAGGAGCTGGCGAGTAAAGGGCGCAGGACGATTACCTATGCGGATGATGTAGCACTTATATTGGGGGGACAATTTTTGGATACCTTCTACGACTTAACTCAGGGATACTTGAACCTGATGACTAGATGGTCCGCGAACTGCGGACTTGTTGTAAATCCTAGTAAAATGGAACTCTATTTGTTAACTAGGACATATGTATAGGGTACCCCATGCCACTTCTTCCTGTTTCGGGGGGAATTTGCGTGTCGCTTTCTGACATGGTCAAGTACCAAGGCCTTATATCGAGGAGAGAGCAAGTGAGGCTTCAGTGGCTCTATACAGCTGCACACGGGCAATGGGTAAGAGAGATTGGGCCCTTCTACCAAGGTTATTTACTGTCTGTAGAAAATAATAGTTAAGCACATTACGTTTAATGGCCTTTAATGTCATACTTAACATAGCGCCTGCCGGTATCGCAGGTAAAGCAGCTACAGCAAGGGTGGCGGTCAGACTTAGGCGCACTGGCTGCTTGACTAACTCGGGGTTTGGATACTCTGGTATTCTCGAGGGCTTCGACTTCATCCCTGCGTGACTAACCTAGCACCAGCTAGGTCTTTCTCCACGCACATACTATCAAGAAATGAGTGGACGGTAGGCAGCGGCTGGAAGGAGACACCGGTACACTTTTATAGATAGCGGTAAAGTAGGCCAACATCAACTCCGACAGCCGGGTAGCAATCAGAGCCCTGTGTTTACTTATGGTACGCTCGAAGTTTTTTAGGGAATGCCTTAATTTACTTTCGAACGCGTCGGAATATTATCTTGTCAGACATGTATGGGTATCAGACTATAGTGACATCACAGGTAACTGCGTGGCTGATGAACTGGTCAGCGGCGGTACCCTCGAAGCAATGCCGCTAAGAAAAGAGAGAGGGGGTGATTATTTGACTACTGACTGAGGAGTGAACGCTGGCGTTAAATCAAGCCATGTGCTACTGCGAGGACATTCTGGCCAAGGGTGGATCGGGAATGTTCTAGGGATCTCTCTAGACTATCGAAGCTGGATCTCTCGATTCTGGTGGGTGTACTGACAGGCCACTGATCTATCATGCAGTGAGATTAAATAGCACACCAGACCCCTTTTATCACAGCTGCATTGCGGACGACCAGGGGGATTCATCTCAACACTTTATCTTAGACTGCACAACTTTTGTTAAATAGTTTGCGGCTTATGCACTTGAGTTCACACTTTCTAACGAGTCCGAACGAGCTCTCCGGGACTAATATCTGCCGCTTGCGAAACTTTATTCTCTGCACGAAGCGATTCTTGCTTGAACTTAGCGGTTAATACGAAGGACCAACGCTCACCGTCTAACTGAGCCACTTGCCTTAACCAAACCTCACCTAACCTAGCGATGACCGATGAGTTTTCTCTCAAAGTGAAGGGAACAACTTGGCGACATCTCGTACTTCCGGCTTTAAACCGAAATTTTTTTCTCAATATGAGAGCGTTATACCATCAGCATTATTTCATTACCGATGAAAGCGACCTGGAGTAGGAGGAAAAATTCTCCGCCTGAGCCTACCGCTAAGATGTCGCCTAGCCCAAATATAAGTGCACACCACTTAGGTAAACAGTTTTATCACCTCCTAGACAGGTAGGATTTCTGCTAGAGTGATTGCTGCTCTCACCAGTTGCTATGTACCTATATAAACGTCTATAAGGCGGGTAGTCAAATACACTTTGAAGTATTCTTAGCATGCAAGTGCTTAAAGCTTTAGACTATTACACAAACTTAAAATTCATAAGTTCTGTTGACTGATTTGTATGTACATATGTATGTAGATATAAAAAAGAACGTTTCAATAGCTTCCTCATCAGAAAAACACTTGCCAAGTGTTGAAGTACTCGCATTGTAGTTAATAGTAAATACTTGCATGTCGTAAGATGTTGCAACATCTGGAGTATTGCTAGATTGTATCGAAAGTATCTTCGTGGTATGATCTACAAAATCCCTACGTTTAAAGCACCTCTGTGCATAATAACAGTTACGTGCCGTGCAGCTTTGTAAAATTGTCTTAAGTGCTCATAATGGCTTGGTCATAATATTTCATGGTTACTTATAAATCATTACTTATAAATGCTTTCTTGTTGGAAAAATAATCGACGTTATTGCTAAGTCCAACAAACTGTCCATGCCGTCCGTGGTTGGCCGAATAAGATCCCTTGAGTGAGCTTGGGGAAGCCAGCACCCACAGAGCATACCAATTTGGTTTTCCTCAAAGGAAGGATGCCCCCAACCGCTTTGCGCTTATGACAGAGAGATTACCGATAATCGAATTTAATAAAAATGATCTAACAGTCCTCCGTGTTCATACCGACTTCGGCGGCTGAGATCATACGGAAAATATGTACTTCACACTGAATTTACGAGAGCAATTTGAAAAGTCAGTGAATAAACGACATATTTTTCGGCAAAAAGAGTTGTATTTCTCAACATAATCTCCTTTTAGCTCAAAATATTCATTCCAGGCCTCTTATTCGATTCAAATCTCTTACCGCTCAGTTATTTCTTTGGCTTTGGAAATAAGAAATAGTCGCTGGGGGCTTAATCTGGTGGATCGGGTTGGAGTTCGTAGCCAAAGTGATGGATTTGTTCTATGGTGACTACACGTGGTGTATACCCGTGCATTGTCTTGATAGAACAGTACTTTCAGAATCTGTCTCTCTCTCTCGATCTCTCTGAATAATATTCGAAAGTTAAGCTATGGAGTTAAGTTACAAAAAATAGGCAGGTCTGAGTTAGGGTAGGTAGTCTAACAACGCTGAGTTAGTACAAAGTTAGGATAGTTCATCGAGTTAAGGTAGTCTTTCGCACGGCGTTCAAGATCGGATAGATTGACGGCTATCGCCTAGTCGAGATGAATTAGTCGGGAGCCATCGAAGTCTGAAAAACTTTTACAAATAAATCTGGCCATTCGCTAATTGCAGCTTTCAAAGCCTTGTTAGGTATTCCATCTGGCGTAGGACCTTTTCCATCTTAGTACATAAATATATGGGTCTAAAAGCATAAGGAGAATAGTTACATCTTTCATTCTAGCTAGGCTTATAGGTCTGTATGATTTAGATATGTGATGGGGCGTGTTGTCCAACTTAGGCGTACATTTCGCAGATATATTGAGATATACCTGCCTTCTACTAGTCTGAGGCAAATATTCCCAACAGTAGATGGAGCTAAAATAATGTAACAAGTTTTTTCCGTAGTCTCATTTAAAACTTTACTAATTTTTATTAACTCTCGTAATTATGAAAGTTTCTACATATGTCGCCATAATATGTATTTACTTTACTAAATATTGATCACTTCAATTGGTTTATTAATTCCAATTTCATTTCCAATTAATTCTCAACACTTTTGATACTGCTTTGAGTGGTGTGCAAATAAAGAATAAAATAACAAAAGGAAAAAAGCTTATAAAAATGGGAGTAGGTTCCATTTACAAATGTTTAAATGTAGCACTTCTGTACATACATATGTCTGTATTAGGGATGTTAATTTTTTCGCTTTTTCGGTCCCGGGATTTTCGGGATCTCGTTATCACAATCCCGGGATCCCGGGATTAATCCCGGGATTAAGATATTCATTACTTTTCAACAACTTAAATCGAAAAAAGTTGCTTCTACCTCTCCTAAATACCATAAAATAAATAATAAATAAATGGGTTTAAAACCCACTTTTTTATTTAAAGTGGCGTTCTTATTTTTTCTCTCTGACGGCAGGATTTATTTTAAAGGGCTTTGTAATTTCAAAGATATGATTAATTCCAAAAGTTATTTAAAAAATTCAATGCAATGTAGAATAAAAATATGGGTACCAAATGAAAGAGGAAATTTCTTTAGAATTAAAAAAAATAAAAATTTTTTGGATTCACAAGGACGACTAGGTAATTTTTTAAGCTGATAAAGTTAGAAGGACGAAATTCGAAACAAATATTGCGAAATTACAAGGATAAAATTTTAAAAGCACATTTTCAATATTTACCAGACCTTATGCACCAAAACATTTAATCTGATTAAATTCTACAGAATTTCCTCTCTAATTTGGTACCCACACTTCCTCCCTAAGCACATTTCACTGAAATGTTTTAATCATTTTTGAATTACTGAAGTCAAAGTGAAAAACTAAAAACACAATTTTACAATATTTGGCCCATGGTTTCGCGAATATATTGATTTTTGTGTGTAAAATTTACTATCGCACGATGTTATATGTATAATGAGCTAGACATTTATAAAAAAAAAATATTAATTATTAAATAAAAAAATAAATATAGCCAATACTGGTCAAGAAAAGTAGTATCTATTATTGCCATTAGTGCAAATTACAAATCCCGAAAATCCTGGGATTATTTGCCAAGAATCCCGGGATTTTCGGGACCTAAAAAAGGCCGGGATTAACATTCCTAGTATGTATGTAGTATGTATAAATGCACGTGAATTCACATCCCAGCTATCGATCTTTATTAAATATGTGTAGTTGTTTTTTTGTTTTGGCCTATCTCATGTGGAAACCGCATTCATCTGGTTTGTCTCTGTAGATTTATCCTCAAAACGTGATCGCAAACCGGCAAAAGAGAACACAGCAGCTGAACGTGCCAATGCAGGTCAAACTCTGGCGTGCGCTCTAAATTTTTAATTTAACGTCAACGAACACAGAAATCACAGTCACAATGCGTGAAGGAATCGGGGTGAAAAACGAGAGCGAATCTGACACAGTGGGTCGATAGGCGTAAAAAGTAAGTTGAGTGTCAAAATTATTAACATACTTACGTAGATGATCGTCCCTTGCGTACATCCACAGCGGAAAAAAGGTACCTCGCTGTTCAGAAAAATATTTTAATCAGAATAAGAAAATGTCCTGTCTCTCAATTGGACAGAAAATATTTCTAATTAAATAAAAACTATTGACAATTAACGCATCGCAGTGACGCACAAATGTACAAATGTAGAGAAATTCAAGAGGCCGTAATTTGTTGAAACTTTACTCCTACAAGGATTACCTCACGTTGATATCAAACATGAAATAGGATTTTGTACCGTTTACCTGTTTTGTAAACTCTGGGATTGTGGTACCGATTACCAATTTTGAGAAAAGCGGAGTAGTCACGCCTATTTTTTTATTATGGTCACATCAAAAATGAAATCGCTTTTTTTGTACCTGTCGCACTTCAATTTGGAACCCACTTTATACACTATTTTGATATATTCATGAGTAGAGGAAATATGTATGTAGGTGAAATCGGCCAAATAACCAATCAATTATCATATAACGGTTATTATGAAAAAAAACTGATATATAAGCAAATCTCTACGCAAAATACTAAAATTTTTTTAAATTAAAATAATCGACCGACTCACAATTCGCATTCTTCAAAATTGGTAACCGGTAGGAAAAACTCGAGTTCATATTTTAAATACCCCTAATCAATAAAATAGGCGTGATCACTCCGCTTTTCTCAAAATTGATAACCGGTGCTAAAAACCCGGAGTTCTCAAAATAGGCAACCGGTACAAAAATACCGATTGAATTTTTGAAATAAATGTGAAGTAATTCCTGTAGGAGTTTCAACAAAATACGATCCCTTTTATTTTTCTATATTTGTCACCATTGACTGGGGGCTCGAGTTTGTCTTCTCCACAATGTTCAGTGCTGCTACTAGTCAGTAGAATGGAAAAGTGTTCCCTATATAATTAAAGCACGTTCTCGACATCGGTCACTAGGTCGCAAGGGTGGTACTTACATTAGTTTCCTCTAGTCTTTAAACCTTCCGTTGCCTCACTCCCAGCTAAAATTTGCGGGTGTTTTTCCTGTCGGCTAGCATTTTATGCTCTTCGCACTCGCGTATTTGCAGCAAATATGTCTCACTCTTCAACTCCTTATAACAACCCCGCATGGCTCGCGTTGCGCCCGATCGCAGCGTAGTCCGGTTGGCGGCATCTGTTTTATCTGCTGCTTGTTGACATTCCTAATCGTGCCAGTTATTTTTTCGGGCTCGCTGAAATCCGACTGCTTTTTCGGCTGCGGGAAATCCCAGTCTGACCATGCAGAATGGTGTTCCATAAGAATGCCTTTTAGAGTATTGGTATTTTTTCACAAGAATTTGAAGCACATTTAAATTCTGTAGGAAAAATTAGAAAAAATATACATGAAGAAATAGCTACATACATTCTTTTTCACTACTATGGAAGGCTAAAAATCTTTAGGTCGTCAAAACTTTACTGCTAAAGTCAGCATTTTGTAATGCTTTGACTTCGTCAAATAAATCCGATCGAGAATAAATACTCTACAAAGCTCTCCAAATCAACAACAACCACTTTATGCAAAATTGCCGTCTTAAACTACCGTTCTTGCTGTGTTGCACGCCTTCATAAAAGGGAATTAAAGACTTCATGTTTTTTGAACTACTTCCAAGTGGAAAAAGAACCGTGCTGTGCCATAAGTATATTTTGGAAGCAACCAAGTCCGACTGGGATGTGGTTCCTCTGCAATGTCGGCTTGTTGTGCTCTCTGAGAGCAAGCGAGAGGCGAATGCTTTGGGCGTCACTTGTGATTGCAGATTTTCGACGTTGAGCTTTCCTCGCATTGTTGGACGCACATTTTTTGCTGCACAGAGGCGGGTGCTAGCTTGGCTGCCGAATTTGCGCTCCTTTACTTGGCAGCTATAGTAGACGTCGTAAGGCCACACACATTTTTTGCCTTGTCTCGCCCATATTCTGGGATGGCGGTGATGTCAGCTTTTGTACTAACGAGGACATCAACAAGCCGAACAGAGGCACCCTCCCCGAATATTCCAGGTGCATGCCCTCAAATCGTGGTACTTTAAATATTTGCCGTGGTCGTCTTCAAAAAAGGGAGGGGTGGGGGTGGGAGGGGGGTTGGTGGTCGGTTGTGGGTCTCATCCGAGGCTATAGTTTGCTTTCCACTGGAAGGGGTTTTTACGTGTCGGGTACTAAAACCAGCGCACAACCCATCGCTGGGAGGGGGTGGATTCTTAGCCGAATACACATCTATATAGCGAGCCGCTTACTCCAAGACAGACGACAGATTGCAGCCGCAAATAGTGGTGAACATAAGCTATAGACTTCAGTGAGCCCTGAGTGTATGATGTAGAATGCAACGAAAATCATCTAAATTTTATTAGACTGACCCACAAAAAGGGGTGGCCTTGTAATTATAGTACTTCAATAATTTATTGCCTCAACTGATAGGGATATGTCCCACTGTACATACATATTTCAATCGTTTCGATACTTTTGTTGATAACGTACTATTTAGTTGGCGAGGTTTGAGCCGGTTGCCGGCATACTGTGTTCGCTCAGTAGGAGTTTGCCATCGGTCTGGGTGTTTAAGGTCGATCAGTTTTTGATTTGATTTAAACGTTGACGGACGTTCTAAATTTCGAGCTCGCTAAAGAGGCTAAAAGGGTTGGGTATAACGCATTTTGTTTTTACAATATTCTTTAATAAACATGTATATAGATACATATACATACATATGTACATACATATACGCTGGTAGACAAAAACATATACTATGGGTATTCATGGAAACGCGTAAATGCCTCGTATGTAAATGGATGGATACATTTGAGAAAAGAAAAAAAAATTAAGTGCCATATAGAGTTTGTGCCTATTAAATATTGATTAATTATTTCGGAAAGTAAACAGCTAAAGAAAGTGCTATAAAACCCAGTTGGGCTAAATTGATGGCAATGAGCAACAGGCAAACAAACAAATATAGAGAAATACATATCAAAGCCTTCACCTAAAAATTGTAAACAAAAAATACTAACACAAAATAGTTAAACAAAATATGTAGTGGCAAACACTTGTGCAAATTGTAATCGTAAACAAATACAAGGAATAAACAAATATCGCTTTTCTTAATCGTAAAAAAATAATGAATGCTTGCTTTTGTACTAGCTCTAGAATTTAAACGAAAAATTAGATATTAAAATGTGTACAGAAGAAATTCGTATTCAAAAAAGAAATTTCACTGGCAGGTGACAACTGGTTAAATATTTGTGTACCCATTTGTGATGAATTTAAAAATACCTTAAAAGGATGCATTTCAAAGGGAATAATAAAAAATAAACAAATTCAGCTGAAATGCTACGATTGTAATATGTATACTATATCTGTTTGAATATCAAGATAAGATACTCTACCTCACAATTTCGCTAAGTTAGTAGTTCTACTTCGGTGCTGCAAGTCGTTTCGTTGCAATACGAAAAAAATCTTGTTTTCTTATTAAAAGTGCCTAGCAAGTGTACAATCCATAAGTGCCGTTTTCACAGCGACGAGTTAACTCACATTCGGCAGTTAGCTATAGATTTTCAATACAAAAATTTATAGTTAACTGTCGAATGTGAGTAAAGATTTTTTTTTTTTTAGTTGAAAGAGTATACAATTATGTATGTGAAAATTGTGATTAAGTAAAAGATTTTCTTTACTAAACAGAATTTTAAAGCGCGAAAAATACAAAAAAAAAACTGTAAAAAAGTATAAGTTCGAACGAAGCCCAAGTTTATATACTGGACGCTCGTATTAAATATGGCGGTTTCACCATTCTGTAAACTGCAAGGTCGTTTTTCCCCGATTTCAAACATTTTCGACAGCACCGTGCGTCAGTCAATTTTACACACGAGCAAAAATTAATAAATTCTGCGTTTTTAGTTTTTCTCTCTGGCGTCTTGATTATTTTTTTATAAGGATTTTGAAATTTTCTAGTTACTACTAGAAAATTACTTAAAACCTTCAGTGAAATGTAGAATAACACTAGAGTATCAAATAAGGGAGAAAATTCTGTAGAATTAAAAATAATTAATTTTTTAGGTACTTAAATTTTTAGGTACTTTTAAAATTTTATTCAAAAATTCCTTGAAAATGTCCAGCATTTATTTTTTTGAGAAAACTATATGTCAAGAACTAATACACACACGGCCGCAAAATAAAATTAATTAAAAGGGCATTTTTACTACATATTCGTCCTAGTAAACCAAAAAAAAATATTTTTTTAAAGTGTAAAAACTCTCTGTACTTTAGTTGCGACGCCAGCATATTATCAAAAGTGACTTCAAAAATGTTGGGGTTATAATTCCATCAGACCAGCCTTCTACAAGTCAGGAATGATGGGGGTGTTTATTGACATGTGGCGGACTTTGGTAAAGAGGCACACACCTTGGATTTATGTATCAATTCGCATGCAGCATCGGGAACAATTTCTCTGTAGACTTGTGCCTTCTCGATGGACTTTTCAACTTCGCCGCTGGTGAAAATTACTGGTTTAAGCAGTCTGTACGAATGTCATAACAGTTATAAGTTTTATCGGAAAAACGTTGTTCCATAACAGTTATTAGATGAGAAATATTTTTTATTTCGCCAATAAGATTTATAACCCAACATTTACTTCATAACAGTTATTTCCCAAAGTTTATTTTTACGTTGTCTGATAACAGTTATTTCACTTCTCCTCTTTTATTTTCGTCATCTTTATCTTCTTCTTCATCTCCATTTCCGTTTTTGTCAATATTCTTATCTTACAACGTTTACCAGACAACGTAAAAAAAACGTTGGATAATAACTGTTATCAAGCAACGTAAAAAATAAATTTTGGGTTATAAGTCTTATCGGCGAAAACAAACAACGTTTTCGTCAAATTTCAGAATTCGGGCAACGTTTTCAATATGTAAATTCGGGATAACAGTTATTTTTGGTCTCTGGTCTGTACAGCTTTTTTATCACTCGACGCTTGGCCATATTCATTGAAGGATGCAGAATATATTCTAGGCTATAGAAGAATCGCCCCACTTCTACTGCTTGTGTTGCTCTACCAGTTGCAAAGTCATCGAATCTCCGGGATCGATCTGTCAGACTTAGCCATTCCCGTTTGCCAGTGCAGCATTTTTGGACGGGAATTAGAACGGATTTCTGCCTAACGGCCGGTCGTTAAGAAGCGAGCCCCTGCAACAGTGATTGCCTTGGAAAACTGACGTTCGTCAATTAGAAACTCGCTTAGTATGAGGGGGGTGGTGAAGGTACTCTTGGTAACTTCCGCGAAGCTGTAGATCGTCGAAACATTTACCTTCTGTGCCAAATCGTGTCACCGCTGATACTTTGGTAGGCTTGAATGCCAAAAAACGTGATGCCTCTTAAAGCCACCAAAGAAAAAAAAGCTTTTTTCTTCTAAATAATGCATCAATGCCAGGGTGATATCCTTCTAGGTAGCGAGAGTCAGGGGAATTTTAATCGGTTAATATTTCGGACTCGACTTCGCCTGACGGTATGGAAATACCGTGACATTCTGGAGTGATATCTCTACAGGTGATGTCTGCATCGATGAGACGATACTACACGGTGTGATTTGTGAAGAATCCCAAGCCACCGTTATTGTCTCGCCTACGATCCAAATCTTTTCACGATCTTGCAGTTAGAATGTAAGATTTTCATCTGTTTCGGGAGCTTTTATTCTGATACAGATTTTGTCTACCTTGCTGCTGTGGGGATGCTGCCAGGTAACGATTACGGCTACAAAGCTCTTCGACGAGGGTTGTCCACTCGCGTATGGTGCACAGGCCAGAACCAAATCGAAAGTGTCACCAGCCAATATATGCAATTACGGTATATTCTAATCTGACACAGAGAACAGACATTGTGAGGGGCCAAGAGTTGCTGCTTAGTCCTCAGAAAGGAGTTGGAGTGGGATGAAAGTTGGCGATGGGTAGAAAGGCGAAGAAGTTGCATTGCTCAGGTGAGCTTATTAATGCCATGTAGGCACCTTGTTGGGTAAACATAGCTATGGGCATGATGTGCTCACTGGCGGCGTGACAACAGTATGTTATCCAGGACTAAGGAGTCTTTCGGCTTGAGCACGTCTCAAGATGGCTACATTCGGTCCGGGGTTGTTAATATATACATTATTAGATGCTGGAACGACGGCCTGAATAATTTCAGTGTGGGATACTGACTGTCACGGTAATACGTAATTAGTGGGAGACATATTTGGCTAACGCGTGTAACTTCCTTTGTAGTTCTTTACTTCCTACTTTAATTAGCTTTCTACAGCACAAGTGTTTTGACTCATTGTCCTGTACATATTGTAGTTAAATCATTGAATAGGTTATTGTGTCTGTCCCTCATACCTTGACTAGTAATAGCTAGCGTCTATTAATTTTTTTTTATCATTTTCTATATTGTTATCAACAAATTATGCAAAATAAATGTCTGGCCGTATAACGACTGTCTATTGTACTTTTATAGAGATAATGCGTTTTTAATTAACTTTGAATAGTGCATCTCATACAACGTTTGTGCATTATTTCTACCCAGTTATAATCAACACGAGTAAATTCAAGCCACATGCAAAACCACCTTTTCAAACCGAGTTGAAAAGTGTACTCGTTTACACACAAACATCGGTAGGTCCTTAGCGTTGTCAAATAGAGTTCCGATTTTAGGCGTCAAAGTTGACATCACAAAGGATGTCAACGCTTTTTGCGAATTTCACATCTTCTTTTGAGATATCCTCTAAGTTCTCAAATTAATAGGCTCCTAAGAATTTTAGTTGTGTTCTTTGACAGTGCGGGACATGACACTTCCTGTACCTGTCCACCAGGATATGCCCCGTAAACAATCCGGAAGCAAGTCTGCCATCTTTTCTGTTTTCGCACATAGTTTTTCTGCAGCCTATAAATGGCTGCAAAGGACGTTTTAGTTGAAATACCAAATGAATTGCCTTAATTGCCGCCTGGCCGTCTACGTATGTATAAGTTTGCTTTTAAGTTGATTCCCGTAGGCTAGCTCTGCTGTTATCATTAGCGAAAACTGCTTAAAGCTCCTAGGACCAGCGAATAAAAAAATCATGATTTGAATTTTACATTTTGATTTATCGGGGACTAAGTTAAAAAAAAATAACTTTCTAAAAATGTTCATTAATTTCAACTTAAGCAAATTTTTTCCCCAAAATTTCTTTCTAAAAGAATTTGAATCAAACTCATAATTTGTTCCTAGAAAAACTATTTCTTTCCAAAATAATTTTGTTTTTTTTTAAATTATTCTTTTTTATGTATGGTACATTTTTAGTAATTTTGATAGATATGGTTTTTCTAAAAAATAATTTTTCCTACATAATTCTTTTCATAAAAAATCTTAAAAATTATATTTTTTAACTAAAATGATTTTTTCATAAAAAAACAATTTTTTCTCCTTAAATGTTTACCCTAAATATTTTTTTATTATTTTTATTCCCAAAAATAATTTTTCTCGAAAGAAATAATTTCACTGAAATTTTTTCCAAAAAATCTTTGTTTCTGATGGTAATTTTTTTCTTATTCGGGTTAACATATTTTTTTTAATTATGGGGGTTTGCGTATAAAACTATTTTTTTGGCTCAAAAAATTTAAAAAATATTTTTTTCTAAGTAATTAAAATTTTAAAAAAAATATTTTTATGATATATTTTCGTAATTTTGAAAAAAAATTGTTGTCTAAAATTTTATAACAAAAATATACAAATGAATAAGTGCCACATTCTGAAAACAGAAAAAATAATACGACCTTGGACTTGTGAGGGTTAAAATATGCTGCACGGGTCAGGTAACCTTACTGCCCACCTGACATCCACTTCCTGGGAGTATATTCCGACACCCACTGCCATTACCATTTTAGAACCGTACGCGAAAATGTCGAGGGCTCTACGGCTAGGTTTGATCCCTCCATACCTCCTCCTTATCAAACCTACTACTAAATATTATGGCCATATCGTCTGCATATGCCACTAGTTTGGGTGCTTTCTCCTTGCATTTCTTTAGTAATTTATTGACCGTTAGTAGCCATAATATTGGTGTACTCTCACCATCTTGCGATGTGCCTCTGCATGCCCGCCTGATTAACCTGGCGAACTGAAGCTTTGAAAGCTCCGAAAATATCCAGAAATACCCCTAACTCCCGGGGATTTGTAGGGCTCAAAACTATTGATTTCCCATTCTGCTTTGGGTGATGCAAAAACATCTACTCGCTATACTCCCCTGCTATCGAGATCTGTTGAATTTACGCATCCCGGTAAGAGGGTATTGGACCAGGTCTTCTAGCGACATTTTTTCTACATCGGTAGAAATCTAAATTGGTGTGCATAAACGAGTTTTCAGATGAAACTGCTGTTACAATAATAACTACGTATATATGTACATATGTATGTATGTTAACTTCTATTCAATGGAACAATATAAATAGAATTTAATAAGCTAAAATTACTGCATTAAAATATACAACAATGGATGAACACATATTATTGTCATACAATGGAGACAGTTTCAGAATTTAATTCCATTCAAAGCCGCGAAAAAAAATAATTGGAGCTCAGCAACTCAACATGCGCACTTGAGGAAAATTACAGAGATGATCATTTAAAAATAGTATTAAATTTTTATGCACGCGGAATATATGCATATATGTTTGTACATTAGGTTGCATCACTCCCCATAAACAAAATATCGAGACTGAACGTATCTCAAAAATCCTGAAAAATCGATTTATTTTTGAAAATATAAAAAAATTAACTGATAAAAAATTAATGAGTTGATAGAAAGAAGAGTTTAAGCTTAAAAAATGTGCATAAAAATGTTTAAAAATGAAAATAATGGATTTTTTGGAATTATTTTCAAATCGGCCTAGCTCTCGTTAATCTTAATATTTTTTCCGAAATATTTTGCCGGTAGTCTCAAATATAATAAATTTAATAATTCCTCCGGAAAAATCGTAACTTTTTTGTGGTGCAAACTAATGTACATACATATCCTCCCTGCCTCCTGTAATTAAGTATCTATCTATTATTAAAAAATTATTTGTAACTTAATAATGTGCATAAAATTTTTGTTAAAAAAATGTTTTCATTACCTAACAATTTTTCATTTCAGTTTTATTGAGTCATGCGACCGATCGATTTCGCTTACCGGCTGCTACCGGGCATCAAATGGTTACACGGCTATACGACGCAGGATGCCGTGGCTGATATGATTGCAGGCATTACAGTGGGTCTAACAGTGCTACCGCAGGGTTTGGCCTATGCGACGCTCGCTGGGCTGGAGCCACAAGTGAGTGCTGCGAGTGTTACCTAAATACGCACGACTATCGAATGCATAGAAATTTAATTTCAATATTTTTAGTATGGACTCTATTCTGCATTTATTGGCGGCATTGTGTATGCCTTCTTGGGCAGCTGTCGACAAGTCACCATCGGTCCCACAGCTTTGCTGGCGCTAATGACTAGCCGGCATACAAGTTTCGGGTTGAATTCAGGTCCAGCTTATGCGATATTGCTGTGCTTGATCTCAGGAATTGTTGAGCTTCTAATGGCTGTGCTGCGCTTAGGTGTGTGTGTGTGGTTTTTTATGAATTATTTATGTGACAACTTTCAATTTCATATTTTCTTATAGGCGCACTGGTTGATTTAATTTCACTGCCAGTTACCGTCGGTTTCACCTCAGCAACGGCGGTTATTATTGGCACCTCCCAGCTGAAAGTAAGTACATACGTACATTAGGGTGCATCACTCTGCATAAAAAAAAATAACATAAAATATCAAATCGGTACTATTTTTCCATCGGAATTATAAAATGTATTATATTTTAAGACCTTCGCCAAGATATTTCGGAAAAACATTAAGACTTAAGTGAGTTGGTCCGATTTGAACATCACTCCAAAAATCTTATTATCTCCATTCCGTTGGCAAAATGTTCAACGATTTTTATGCATACCTTTTAAGTTTCAACTATTCTGTCATCGGAGTTGATTTTTGGAAAATATATTTAAAAAAACTGATTTGATTTATACATTTTTTTTGAGGTATTTGCACGTAAATCCTAATATTTTTTCGAAATAATTCAGCAGAATTCTTAAAATAGAATACATTTTATAATTATGTTGGAAAAAACTGCGACTTTTTTTGGTGATGCACCCTAGTGTACATACATACATATATGGTGGAGAGGTTTTGATCCCTTTTGTGATTTAGCAATATTTTTACTAAGGATCTCTTTTGATTTTTAGGGCCTACTGGGCATTCGTGGTGGTGGCGGTGGTTCCGGATTTTTAAATACAATGAAGTCCGTCTTTATGAATTTAGACAAAATACGCTACGGCGATTTTACGTTAGGCATAATTGCTATTACCGTCTTGCTACTGCTGAGGGTAAGTAAATGGTAGAATTTGAACTCCAGAAAGTTTTAGTTTTAATTTGAATTTACTTTATTGTAAGCAGAATATCGAGTGTGCTAGACCACATAGAGTTATTAAACCAAACACAGAATGCTTTCGAAGTAGTTAAGGGTTCGTTCTGCAGACCCAGATTCCTTTGTCTGGTTTACGCAGTATTTAAATGATAGAACAGTTTTATTGATAAAATTGTCTCCTCCGAACATAACTCTGCCGGACAA
>NW_023458559.1:30169415-30169818 GCF_013731165.1 Rhagoletis pomonella
CATTTCTGCTTTTACTCACATTTAACTTTCGCTTGCAGCGCGACAGATTTAGCAACAGATTAGTGCGCAGCTGTGCAAATATTGCGCTACGCTCTAGCAAATTCTCCAAACATGAGATCTTACGCAGCGCATATTGATAGCGATGCGCTGCATCGTGAAAGCGATTCTTGCGGTAGAGAACATTGCCATCCTCTAGTAGTTTATTTAGCAGCACCACCAAAATCTCCGGCTTACCCATCGCCATACTCCATGTGGTGGGTCCAAGTTTGGCGCCGCGTCGTAGAAATACTTGTACCACTTGTATGTTGCGGCATGCGATCGAACGATCTAGCGGTCGCATGCCATTCACATCGATGTGTTCTATATTCGCGCCCTGCTCGAGCAGATAGAGCACCAGCGCTGC
>NW_023458559.1:30169828-30224374 GCF_013731165.1 Rhagoletis pomonella
ATTTTGCAAAACGAGCACGAATCTGACAACGTAATTATTGTAAATGGATAATACACATATTAACTTCTTAATCAACATTTACCAAAATACATAAATTAGCTATTCAATGTAATGAATGAAAAATAATTTTTCTAACACGCTTTTATGATTTCATAAAGAAAAAAATCAAAACCCAAATACGAGTCGTTATTAGAAAAAAAAACACCAACACCAACACTTTGGTAATAGAAACTTTTGCAGGCACACAGCTGGCAAAGCAGACAGACGCAAAGTGAACGCATGCCAAAGAATAAACAGGCTTAGGTACTTACATATGTATGTACATTAGACTGCATCACCAAAAAAAGTTGCGGTTTTTCCGCCGGGATTACAAAATTTATTATATTTTAAGACGTCCACCAAAATATTTCGGAAAAATATTAAGATTTAAGTGAGCTGGACCTATTTGAAAATACCTCCAAAAATGGATTTTTTTATGAAGAAAAATAGTTTCTTAAAGAACTTTGTGAAAAAAGTCCCCTCAGATGACAAAACAGATTAAGCTTAAAAAATCTGCATAAAAATATTAAAAAAAAAAAAAAATAAATTAAAAAAATCTTTAAGAAACTATTTTTTATTTATAAAAAACTTCATTTTTGGAGCTACTTTCAAATCGGTCCAGCTCGCGTAAATCTTAATATTTTTCCGAAATATTTTAGTGGGCGTCTGAAAATATAATAGATTTTATAATTCCAATGGAAACACAGTACCGTTTTTTTTTGTATGGGGAACGATGCAGTCTAATGTACATACATATGTATATACATATTTATGCACGTACATAGATATACAGTTTAAAAAAGAAGTTATAATAAAACACCGCACATTGCACAGCCGTTTGCTGCCGGTGCTACCGTAAGCATTTTGCTGCACCTCCAGCAGCCAACAACTTTCCGTCAGCTTTGCATTGCAACTTGCAACTTACAAGCATTCATAGCTACAAAAATAAGTACATACATACACACGTATGCGCAATTGTAGCCGCTGCAAAGTCAAACCCCAATTCCATAGGCCAAATTGCGTTGAAAATATCGAATTAATGAATGGATTGAGTGTCAGGCGTGTGCAAAAGCGCGCAAAACTACAACAAAAAGATGCACTTTTTGCTGTACGAGTATTTACATACTTATTTTTCGCAGTGCAAAACCTGAACTGCTACAATTTTTTTCTCGATCCATTTGTATACTCGCGGTGTATGCTTTAAATGAGGTAAACTCATTTTTGGTAGGTGTTGCCGCGTATATGTATGTATATCCGACACGCTGCCGTTCACGAATTTAATGGTCATGTGTTTATAATTTAATAGTTGCGATTTTTGTGGTGTATTGTATGTTTGTTTGTATGCAGTTACGGGTGCATGTAGCTATGTTGTGGTAAGTTTGTGAAAATTATGTCCAAATCATTGTCGCGAACATAGAAATTATGTCGCTCAAGCGATATTTGAGAGGTGTGAAGTTTATTGTAATCGCGCTTTTGCAGTGACGGTGACAGTGACAGTGGCGGTAACAGTGGTGACGGGGATTAATGTTATATTTTCTATGGCGACTCAGATAAGCATATTAATTTCATCTTCGTTTTTGAAAATTTTCGTTGAGGTTTTTCGCATAAACTGGCAAAAAGCTGCGAGAAGCAATACTTGTTTTGCTGAAAACAATTTCCGTTTTCGGCAGATTTTACAAAACTTTACATAAGTTCCATGAGCATGAAAGGGACCTCGACAGCGACTTCTCTGCCGATACCGATAAGCTTAAAGGTACAGTTGCTCTAAGGACAGCTAAGGTAAAACTGGCTCCATATCCTTGATAATTTATCCGATGAGTTGAATTTTACTCTAAATGGACCACAACAACAAATTTTATCGAATTAGTGCATAAAAGCTGCGAAAAATCCTGCCGAGATCCATGTTCCGCTGCTTTCCTGCCCAAGGTGTTGACAGTTTGATAGCCTTCACTCACAAACTCTCGACCGCCGAGGATTTCGACATAACTTCCTCGGATATAACTTCCACGAAACCGTGACATTAGTTCCATGGAAGTTACATACGTCGATAAATTACTTCTGCCGATCGATTTTTGGTCGATGGAAATAAATTCAGACATTACTTCGACAGACCTGAGTGTGCTTTTTTTGTTTGAGAAAATGTTAAATGAACCGTCGGTTTACAGTTTAAAATTGGGCGGATTTCTAGCTATCTTTTTAGACAGCTAGGCGGCTATTAAGGCCTCATCCAATAGGATAATAACCCTAGGCTCGTCAAAGAGTGCCTTGACACTCTCCAACTCATGGCACCAAGGAATACGTGTACTAGAACACTGTGGAATCGGAGGTAACGAGATCGCCGACGAGCTGTCTAGAGAGTGCTTATCGTCTGTACTTGTGGGACTGGAACCATTTTGTGGCTCAAGTTGATGCTCCTCGAGATTCATAATAGAAGCGTGTGTAAACTCAGAACGCAGTAAGTATCGGGGAGAGGTAGGGGGCATTAGGCCGGGTAGAATTTTTTGTTTTCCTTATACATAAATCTTTTGCATAGAGCCAACATCAAGTGGCTTATTGGTTACTTGACCGGTCATAATCAAATGGGTTTTTACAGGCTCCGGATTCGCTTCTCCACAGTGATGCCGTCTTTGCCTTAAATGAGGAGGAGATGTCGGAGCACATTATATGTGATTTAATGGCATTGGCCAAACTAAGGCTGTAATATCTCTATTCTTCCACCGTCGAAGCCCTTAATGTCAGGAATTCGTCTACCAAGAAACGGCTAGCTTTTATCATATGCATAAAAAGATCTTCTAGGTCGCGGTGTCTGTTGGTTCTGTTGCACCCATTAAATTTATGTTTACATTGAGCGGAACGTGCCTGGTCAGTTTTACTCTAACAATTGTGGAATGCCTGAAAGTTCCCAAATAGATGGAACAAAACCCATTAAGAAAGAATACGTAACTTATACAGGCACTTGTTATGCTTGATAATGGGATGAAATGCTTGGGGACGAAAAATACTTAATAGGCCAATCACGAACGACCCAATATAGGGTCCAGATAAGGACAGTACAAAACATTTATTCTCTACCTTTTCAGCTGATGTGAAGCATCTGTTGGCTGTGCAGGGTTCGGAAGAAGTCCCATTATCTAACACCACACTACCTTCTTTTCCCTTATTGCAGTCGATAGTCAGAAAATTTAAGAATTCTTTCAGTTCCTATCTCTATCCCGATTTAATATAATTCTGGTAACTATCCTTACAATGGATTTCAAAAATTATAGCCGCTGCTCAACGTACCTTAATAGTATGGGACAACTTTCATTCAGTACTAAGTTTAGGCATCCGGACTGTTGCAGTGTATTTCAGGTGGAATTGGCTGCTATCAAGGAGGCGGTGGAGTCACTACTCAAGAGTGTGATGACAGTCAGGGTGTTGAGCATTTAATCTGATAGCCAAGCGGCTATCAGGGTCTTAAGTGCGTTGGAGGTGCGCTCTAATTTGGTTAAAAAAGTCTGCTCTCTCTCTCAGTTGCGCTGGAGTTCTGTATTAGGCTCATTTGGGTTCCGGGTCACAGCGACAATGCGGAAAACTGTGTGGCTGACGAATTCGCTAGGAAAGGTACTTGTGAAACGTTATCGCCGTATAAAGATCGGCTGGGGGTACCATTGATCACTTGTGGTACACTCTTTGATAGATGGGTCTCATGTGAGCTCAGTGAGCGCTAGGCGGAAACCAGGACATGCGCGATTGCAAGGTCCTTCTGGCCGAGGGTAGACGGGGGGGCGATCGAGGGCACTCCGCACACTTATAAACACACAGCTCTGACTCGTGGTGAAGGTTTTAACGGTTCACTGTGCAATGGTTATTCACGCAGTAAGGTTGAGCACATTATCTAATCCCGTATGTCGCAGTTGCCTGGAAGATGGCAAGGTGGCATCACCTCAACACTACCTTCTAAGGTGTCCAGCATTTGCAAGGCTAAGATTGAAGTACATTGGCTTTCACATTCTTAATAGACCCGAGGAGCTCTGGTGCCGTTCAAAATATGGTACTGCAAACTACCGTTTTCGATTATTGCTCTTTTATCGGAAAGGTGGTACGTTAAGGGTGGCCCCATACTAATTTGGTTTACTTTTGATCACTGTGTCATGAAAAAATTAACGGTACACCAAAATTTTTATATTAGTATTGAAGTCGGTTGTATTTTTTGCTTAAAAAATACTTGTATTACCTAGAAAACTGCCACCAATATATTGAAATCCAGTGCGAAATTTATACATACATTTCCCACTGCACCAGCTACTACAGCGTCTTCCAAACTATTGCTCTTGCAACTATGCAGCTCACCTTGCAGTCTTTGCTGAGATTTATGTGACATTAAATTATAAAAAAAAAAAAACGCAAGGAAACATAATCGAATCAACAATAACTGTAGCGCGCGGCAAGACATAAATGTTGCCACCAAAATGTGTTTTTTATGTGGCTGCTGTCGCTAAAGCCATTCTAGTCATGTGGCCGCTTCAACAGATCGCGCTTACACTTGCATAAACAATATTTTTATGTGAAAATATACACACATATATACTTATTTTTGGCATATACCTACATACGCCTATTTAGATTACAGCCGCTGCACTCGTACAACTTTTCCATCGCACAGCTGTGTAGCAGACACACTTGTTGTACTCATATGTACTATGTAGAATGCTCGAAACGAGGCAACTTGAGGCGAGCACCACTCCTGCAACAACTCCAAGTATTTAGTAACCCTTACCTTTCCTGCGCCGGCGCACATTTGCTTGTAGTTCACTGACAGTTTTGTTGGCTTGTCTTGGCTGTTGGATGCTGGTGTCAGCGTGTCTGCTGTGTCGTGTAACATTTGCCGGCGAATAGCAGGTAAAAAAAAAAAAATACAAAAAACAATCCTCTACACATTTATTGGCAATCACAAAAGCGAGTAGTAAGCGATCTGGGCGAGCAACAACCTGCGCGCTTTTTTTTCATTTTTTGGCTATTTAATCGCTTCAGCGGCAACTGTATGTCACATGTGGCATGTATTGATTTTCCCGCTGGCTTTCTATGTACACAGTTTTGTTTTGCTTTTTTTCTACTATTTTTTATTTAAATGCAATTTTTATTTTCATATTTTTTGCTTTGCCATTTAATTTACTGCAGTCAATTTAATTTTATTATTATTTTTTTCGCTCATCAATAACCGGTTCGCCAGCGCGCATTTAATTGTTACTCCATTTTTTTTGATTCTTTTTATTGCTTCTATTTATTTCTGCTTAAATGTTTTTCGCCTACAGTCTCATTTTTTCCATCTCAGTTTCCTCGACATTTGCTCTGTGTGACTTTGCTGTGCATTGCCTAGGCAGTGTTGCCATGTTGCTGGCCTAGCCTGCCGCCGAAATGTTTATGTTCTGCTGTTCGTTTGTTGGCTCACGCGCGCGTGTTCGCCTCTAATATACCGTCAAAGTCATTCTTGAATGCGCCATAAATCTTCGTTGCGAACGTCATTTAATGGTTCGATAGCCGGTCTCCGGATCTCTCCTTATTGCCGCGCGTACTTCTGGTAAAACAGCAAATTGTGGTTGCCTGTGGTGGCATGGCTATTAGAATGCATACATACATACATACATATATTGGCTAACTGACCGCTTAAGTGTCCACGCTTCTCACGCCACGCCACGCCATGCCATTCCATAGCCTTGCCAGCGTCGACTTGGGGTCTGCCTGAATGTCTGTTGGCATACAAGAAACTCAAATAAAAAATTGTCTCCCTCCACTATTGATCGCAGTTCATATTATTTCCCATGCTAAAGTTTTGGTTTGCCTTGCTTTTGATTATGGTTTTTGTTTTTGTATTAATTTAATATTTTTTCAATTATTCATTTTTTGTACAAAATGCGCAATTAATATGGTCATGTCGCATTAACGACTCGCACTAACTTCCACACGCTCGATTGCACCTGCACTATGTAGTATGTTTATAAATAAAATAAATAAAATACCCCACAGCCAGCTGTTGGTCATGCTGAGCTATTTATGCGAGTGACTGACTGTGTTTAATAGGCATTGGTTGGTAAGGTAGGGTGTGTTATTTTTCCATTTGTTATACATACATATCTTAATATATAAACAAATCTATATCAGCGGTGCCTCAGATAATATTTCATAGGCTATTATCTACTTTTGGAACACCTTATGTGCCAGTTAGGAAAGCCCTCTTTCATGAGTTGGGAAGAAAAACTGATACTTCCTGACTTCTTCAGTCTTTCTGACTGTCGTTTCTTCCTTTTTGAATAGCCGCCTCACCTTCCATAGACATTAGATACAAATTTTGTTTGCCTATGACATGCAGGATAAGCTTAGCCTTGTCCTCCATACCATATCCATATCAATTGGTAGTAAAAATTTTACATGAATTTACATATATCGCATCATATAAATCACATCAAATAACAGCGAGTTTAAATCTCATCCAGTCACTTCAGTATCATGTGATGTTGCAAGTAACCAAATCCGAGGACTTGAAAGCCAGAGTAGCCTAACTGAAATTAAAGAGGTAGCATTACTTTTATGGCATGAACTTTTCAGTAAAATACCATATATACCATTTATAGATACTTCTTTCTCATATTACACCGTGCACCGAGTAAAAAAGACCTATGGTGCTCTATATTTCTGCAAGGAAATGCTGGGTAAGAAGTGGGGCCTGCGGCCTGATCTTATGCAGTACGATTACCTTGCGTATTACATCATGTCCAACGGAAACATTTAATGTCATCTGTCATTTGCCACCGATTGATCTCTTTATTAAGGAAAGTGCTTTATTAAGAAGAGTGCCCTGAAGTTGAGGACTATGGAAAGAACGTATGTACGTACTGGCATAGGGGTGCGTACCCTGTACTCTTTCCCGACCCGAGCATTCGCGTAAATCTGCCTACATCTATCCTTCGCTTCTCTTCAAGAATAACTTCGTGTACTCAACGCTTCGACGGACGGCTCAAAAATGGATTGTGGCGTAGGGGCGCACATTTTTTCAACTGACCTCCAAATCGAAGAGTATATGATAATAAATCACTTGATATAAGTATTAGTTGACATGTACAGTCTGACGAAAGTCACATATTGTATCAGTATCATATGATGTGATATCGTTACGGTACTACCTGTCAACAATTTTATTAATTCAGTATCACGACGCTTCGTCGGCTCAAACCACACAATATCAAATTTCATCAAATTAAATCAGTGTCTTATGATGTCGCGTCTCATCGAAAATATCACTATGCTGTGTGATAACCAGCGCCGAAGGAAATAAGCAAAAAAAAAATCTGTTTTAAGCGCTTAGAAAAGCACTAAAACATTAGCAAATATGTTTGCAAATATGCTCGAAAAACAACAAAAAAAAATTTAAGTACAGTTTAATGTTTTGTTTTTTTCAGTTTATTTCAAGGATTTAAAAAATTATAATGGAAAATCTAGTGTTACTTGATATTCTCAAATAATGGAGATCTGTGCTGGTCGTTTTTTTTTTTTAAATATTTGTTGTTCACCATTTGAGATAAATTATTTGTAATCAATTCAATAACACCAATGCCTTGCCGTAGAGAAAACCCTTTGGTCTTAAATTTTTGTATCCAAGCAGAAATGCAACTGAAGTTAATAAAAATCAAATCTGTTCTTATGTTATTACTAGCAGAGCACCCGACGTCGCATCGTTCGGGGAAAACAAATCAAAATATAAAACAATAATAGAAATAAATATTCAGTTCAGCATAAATTAAAGGAGACAAACTATTTTCTTTCTATTTAAATTAAGGCATTCTTGTGGGTCATACTTTTAGCTTATATAAGCACCTACCATGGTTATGTACTCATACCAAAGTTCATATTCTTGTGAATTATGATTACGAAGTTGTAGCTGATACAAAATTTCACGCCTGTGAGATTTGCCACGCCCCTTTCAAAAAACTAGTTTACATATACCTTACTATAAGCATTTATCATAGATTTTTACAGCAAATTTCAAGTTCATGTGACCTGTGGTTCCGAAGTTATATCTGTTTAAAAATTTCACGCCCATAGGATGTGCCACGCCTTCTTGAACAAACTCATTTATATATACCCTACTATAGGCACCCACCATAGATTTATCTGCATACTAAATTTACATTTCATGTGACATATCGTTCCGAAGTTATGGCTGATTAAAAATATCACGCCCATGGGAGGTGCCACGCCCTCTTGTTGAATCCCAATTTTTTCACCCTATTATAGGCCCAGGTGTCATGGAAATATTCTGTCAAAATTACGTTCGATTCTGTCCTGTTCTCTGCAACCTGGCACATACTTACATTCATACTTCCGCAAATATATAGTAGATTTGTAAACATTTTTTTAGTTCGACAAATAAAAAAAACCCCCCAAGAAATGCTCAAAGAAAATTTATTAAGCCAATTTTTTTAAGCAGTACGGAGTCTTTGAAAAAATTTTCTAAGCTTTCTACTATCGTTTTCTTAATTTTTTATTTTTTGAAGAGCATAAGGCGTCCCTCTTGTTTAGAAGAGAAATATGTGCCTGTTCCATTATTTCATAAGAATAAAGTGAGACAGCTGGCTGTAAAATATCAGATGTCAAAACTGCATGGACACTACCATTCACCGTTTTCTTAAAAATTCCGTACTTACGTAACTTTATACTTAGAAATAAGCAAAAAAAAAAGCATGGTCGTTAAAATTAAGCTTGGAAACCCTGATTAAGCAAAATAAGCAATTCCAAGCAAAAGCTTAAAATTTTCGGCCTTGGTGATAATGGATCACATCATATTACAACAATATATGTATGTATGTAGGTATGTATTCGCATGCAAAACTGCACACTCGGAAATTTTCTAGAAATTCGGAATAAAAAGTTGAAAATTTAGATCAAACTTTTTGAATTTTCGGGAATTTTATATAATGTGTGAAACTTTGATTCATATGATTTATATTATATACTACATTTTCATAAATAATTAATGCAAAAAATTTTGCATGAAAATAATTGTGAATATTATATTAGAACATTTGTCGCCTAGTGTATCTTAGAAAATGCATTATCTTCAGATTTGTATAAAGAACAAGATTCCAACGCGAAATTGTATTTAAATGAAAATTTGGAAAAGATATGCTGAAAAAAACTAAAATAACCACTCGTTATCCTATACCCGTAGTATACCTGTAACGTATACGTCCCGTAGTACCATACGCAGTCATCCAACACGTTTACTCGTACGCCTTAACTCAAAAGTCATATTATTTTTTGAAAGTAATTAAATATTGTTTTGGGAGAATTTCACACAGTATTCCTTCTGCACTTATATATTGCTTTCTTCATGTAAGTAACAATATAAGAATGAATTTCGAGTATGCTAATAAAAAGAGTAAAAATGGAATTTTAGTTTCTCAAAGCATAGTTATCTCGTACTCATTGTATTTTTTTTCATTTGGTGACACACAAGTTTTATTACACTAGATTCATTCGTTTTGGCAAAAAGAATAATTTAATTTTAACATTTTGAAATATCTAAAATTATTAAAAAAAATTTTAAAATTTCAAAATTTATAAAATATCTGCGACAGATATTCTGCATGCTGGAATTTTTTAATTTCGCGGTAAACTCTTGCAATTTCACAGATATGTTGTATTTTATGTCAACGTCCATTGCCTATAATATGGGCATTCTATTTCAAAACAACTCAAAGCCGTTAAAAAAAATATATATAATTTTTTCGAGTGACAAAAAAAAAAAATTAGTAATTTCGATACTTTTTCGCCTAAATACATAAATGCTTTAAGGCCAAAAATTGTTCATATACTTGATTTATTATTTATTGTACTTGCTTCTGGAACTACATTGATTTAAATGTATGCTAGAAGAAGGCTTAGGGTTTTTTTCTGGCGCGTCATACCTTGTGATGTTCCATTTTATCATGTGACATAACATCACATCACATGTAAAGCTTTACTCTTCTGAATTCTCACCACGCCAAATTATTGTATTTATTTATCCAGGAATAATAGGTGACTCATAACAAATTAAATCAAATCATAAAAAAGAGACAATATAAGCTCGATAAGCTTACAATAAATTATAAGCCAGTCGACTACAGCAATAATTAATTAAAAGCCACTGGCATGTGTATTAATTTATGAAAAATTGTGCACACTTGAAATCCTAAGATATTTACAAAAACAAAACTACGCTGCACAATGCATGCAATAAAAAGAGAAAAAGCTTATAAAAAATGAGATCAAAATATTAACAAGCAGATATTGTCAATTAAATTAATGAAAAACAAAAACGTACGAAACCCCAAAAAAAAACCGTCAGTCAGTCAGTCAGTCAGTCAGCCGGTAATTTAGTGTGGAGTAAAAAACTTTCCCACAGCATTTACAAACGCGTGCATCTGAGCGCCACATAATTTACGAGCGGCTGACGCGTTGTGTGACGGCCACTATGTATGCGCTGCAGCTGTCAGTCGGTGCAACTTACTCACCTCCTAACCCGCCTCATTCGATAACAAGAGGAAAGAGTAGAAAAAAAACACAATAATTAAACAAGTCAGAAATTCAGCAGCGCGGACAACATGCGAGCGGGGCAGGGAAGTGGCGATTGAAGTTGAGGGAGAGTGAAGAGCCAGGAGACTGTAGGATAAATGGGATGAATTGACATGCAGCTGCTGCAACGGATTGGGGCGGTATAAGCGATTAACCACAGCAAAAAGCAACAACAGAGCAATCAGCATAAGTGCAACAAAAATTCGAGATTTAAGATCTGTCAAGCGATTAAGCTGCCGCGAACGCATGCATATTTTTTATTCGCATTTTTTTGTTTTGCATTTCCTTCAGGTGTAAATTGAAAACTTGGCTGCTGGCATACCGATTTAGCGATTGACCGAATGACCGGCGCACTGCGCATTCGAAACACGTTTGCACGCATTTAACAGCTGGCGAAGTCGATGCTGGCGTCGCACAGTGTCGCGAGTGCGGTTGGCCATTTTCCCGCAACTACCCCCTTTCAACGACGCTTGGGGAATGAAATTTAATTTTGAGTGCCCCAAAAAGGGCGCAGAATCCGGAAAAAATTTATTAAAAAAAAAAAAATTATGAAGGCGTCCAGAAACTTTAAGAAACTAACTATGCAGTTCGATTACCCGTACCCGAAATAGAGCGATACCGTCATCTCCGGCCATGTCTTTTTAAGCGGCTATAAAAGTGTTGCTTCCAAAATTTAGTTCAAATTACATCCAGTGTGCAAATATGCACGGCTCTACGTTAACTCCTTCTATTTTAGACCGCAGCTTATGTGAACTCACGACACTGTGCGTCGCATCGTCAGACAGTGAAGCAGAAAATTAACCCAATTTTTGTCGCGGCACATAGATTTTTTAATGTTTATTTATCTTATGCATTTTTTGTTGTTGCTGTTGTGCGCTTTTAGTCAGCAACAATGATTGATGATCACACGCATTACCACTGTAATACACACAATAATAAATAGTATGTAAGTAATACCTGCATAGTGCGTATTTACATGCAAGCCAGTGCTGCACTTTTCTTCGGTCACAAGTTAAGTGCAGTAAAAAGCAGTGAAAATATTTATGTACTACAACTCAAGCGCTTGCAACGACTTCAAATTCATTAACATTTGCTTTCAAGTGACACATTCAAGGGATCGCGCGCAAGCTTTGCAAACGCGGCGGCGCTTTGTGATGATGAGCTTTGTACGCTATTGAAGAGAAAGGTGTGTGTTGAGTTGTTAACGAGATAACACAAAAATACTTGTTAAAATATGAATATAAAAAGAAATAGGCAAATCAACAACTAACTGTGAGCCGAGTGACAATATTACAACAATTTCAGACTTGCATATGTCTAACCAGCAACCGCTATGTAATATTGACCAACCGGCGAGCAAGCAGCCGCATCGTCCAGTCAGTCAGTCAGTCAGTAGTTATTCGACTTTATGGCTTTCTAGAGCCTTTCACTTTCACGGCCAGGTGGAAAATAAACAAAAGTAAATACGAGTACTCTTAAATAAACAAATCAACTGCATTTGGATGTTTACCTTTGGAATTCATTCATTCATATTTTCTTAGCTTGGGAAAACAATAGTTTCGGTGTTACCTAAGCTGTCGTTAATGAGCTAGGGCATTACGTGGTATGACTTCTTTCTGTTGCAAGTAAATATATACCAAATAAAAATGAAAGTTGTACTTTTCTTTAAATAATATGTATACGCAAGATTTTTCTGCAATGCAACTTGGATGGCAATGTGCGAAAAAGGTTTGTTATTATTATCCAGCAACTCCGCCTAGTGTGAAAGCTGACTAATTTGCTGGTTTGGCGTCATAAAAATGTCCACCTCAGCTCCGTTGTTTTTTCTTCGACCATTTTTTCACAAACTTTTTCCTTTTCAATTATTCGTAATCTTGTTGCCAGTTGATTAACTCAAGTGACGTTTTGCCTAGTTTTGGCTATTTTTTAACCAGATCGTTAGCAATGCTGTTTCCAGTAATATTTCTGTTCCCAGGAAGTCAGACTACATTATTGATGCTTCGCGTAGCCAAATCTATTAGCACCATTCTTGCTTGGATTGCTACCTTCGGTGGGGCATTGTTGCACTGTACATAGATATTAAATCTAAGCCTGGTTTTCATAGTGGACGGTGATGGAGCAGCAGCCTTTGTTATATGCAATTCTTAATTCAGTTTCATCGACTAACACTCATCGAAGAGCTGCATTCGTAACCTCTGAGACAGTCCTCACAAAATTTTCGGATTCGTAAGCAGCATTTTCCTTCCCGAAGGAGTCACTCAGAGTAACCACCTTAGACTCGATGGCCCTTTCGATCTTATACATAGCCATTGAAATGTGAATATCCTTAATGCACACTTAGGCTCTGGGCCAACAACTTCCAAAACAATTTGGACTTTCGCAGGCATTTTAAAATATTCCTGATTTCCACGCATCTAAGGTCATCCATGTTATCGAATACTGGTCTAGCCAGTGTGAAGAGTTTTCGTCTGGATAGAGCAGGGTACTGGCACAACAGGTGCAAAATCGTTTTCTCCTCTTCTTCAGCTTGACAAATTCTACAGAAGTCATGTAATCGTATCTCCTTTAGGCGAAATGACCCAGCCAGAGATGTGCAGCATTTCAAGGGTACCATCGAGTTTGTCGATTACTTCGTGAGGGATTTGATATCATATAACACTTTAGCAGTTTTGTTGTACTGTCGGTTGTCAACAGTTCAAGAAGAAGAAAGCTAAGGGAGATTCCCAGGTGCTCGGAGTATAAACCTCTACCGACCCATCCAGTATGGGGCCTAGATATTTGGTCTGTTCCTTTACTGTAAGGGTCTTTTCATCTAGAGTTATATGATTGAGATCAGATATGTTGCGGTTTCCTACGTTTTTGCGATGTTTGAACGTATAATTAATTTAACTAAATAAAAGTTACAATGAATAAAAAGTCCTTATTTTGGGAAAGATTTGTTTTAGGTGCAAATTTGGCACTTTCAACAATATATTTTCAATTTTAATTGTACGGAAAGTAAAAAATTCGTGATATTTCGGGGTTTTTGAGGCTTAGCGATATTTTTTTTTGATATAATTAGAGGTTCTTTAAGCATTTCTTTGGGACTTTGAAATATATTTGGCACTTTATGGGGTGTTTCGTGAGTTTTATGTATTTTGTGGGAATCCTTACTTTGACTTTTATTAATGCTCAAAAAAATAAAAAGCAAGAAAGGAAACTTTGCTCATATAAAGATTTGGGAGTACCGTTAGTCTCTTCAAGCTCTAAAAAGATATTACGCAAGCTATATATATAATTACCCTCAATATGGTTGCACCAGTTCTGCTGTCATTTCAAGCCTTTTGCAACAATTTGGCACACACATATTCGAGCCAAATCACATACAAATCTCAACGGTAGAATAACATTTAAGCCATACTATACATTCGCATTGACAGAAAGTATACGTTAAGTAAAAAGAAGACACACTTTGTGTTTCTACATAAGAACAAAAAAAAAAAAAGCCAAAAAAAAAAAAATAAATAAATATGGGGAAAAAACTGGTTCACAGCATGTTACTCTATATATTAGTTGAGTTTTCGTTCCATGCATATACACACGTACGTATGTACACATAAAAGTATATACGACTCTGACTCGTGCAACACTGTAGGCATTGTTGCCACAGTGGCGTGTCAACAATTGGCTCACTTCCTTTGTTGGCACAAGACCGCAGCGATGAGCACAACCGCAGCTACGAGTGCCCGTATTTGACTGGTTTTGCGGTATATATATATATGTATATACATATGTATATAGGCATATTCGCACAAAACCAGGTTGCAGTCATCCATGGTCTTTTGTTTGCAACACATTTGTGTAGTTGCTTAACTAACGTTTGTTGTTGGTTCAAGTTGGTTTACCATTATTGTTCTGAATTTCTATATGTCTGTTGCTTGAAAAAGTTGTTGACACTTGCGCTACATTTCTATTTGTATTCACCAGAGCAGGAGTATCTATATTGTAAACTGATGAAGTTGTCAATTAGCTGATTGCAGGCGAATGGGAAATTTTTGGCGGCTGTGAACAAAGAAACGTTCTACGGGTATTGAGTAAAAGTTGCATAAATATTGGGAAAGGTCTGAGGTTATGTCAAAGCCAGTTCTACTACACTTGAACGGCTTAAAACTGCCGACTTTGGTCAAGAATTTTTAGTCTCCATTTTAAATAAGAGCTTCGAAACGGTTTGCCGTTAGGCAGCAACAAAGGCACAGAAACTGGGGTAGGCTTTTCAAATAAGGAAATAAAGGGCTTCATTTTGGTTTGCCATGTTTAGTGTCATTTGTCCCGCTAATACTTACGGGGCAATTCTGATAACTGTCTTTCAACGCACATACTCAGCTCTGGCAATTGTCTTGAAAGCTCTTTTCTGTCGAAAAGACTAGTTGAAAGATAGTTTAACGAGGAGGTCTTAGCGTTATTCTGTTGTAAAGCAAAAAGTTTTCTAGAACTTTAATCAAATACATTTCTTTTTCTTATTAAACCAATAAAAACTACAAAGTAACAAAAAATTTGTATAAAATTAAGCTAAAAATTAATCAATTTAAAAAGTCCGCTGCCCTAGGAATTGAACCTTGCATATCTGGAATGGTAAGCCAGTGCGTTGATCACTCGGCCATGGATACTCGTATACATTTCCAGTTGGAACATGCTCACGGGCTTTCTATCAAAAGAGCTTTTCACCATGAAAATTGCTAAGTGAGCTTTTATTTGTAAGACCATCGTGCCAAGATAAACAAAATCTTTCAAATTATCTTGCCTACTCTCTTTAAATTGCCCTACAAAAGACGTGCGACTATCTTAGCCAGAATTGGCCGGTAAGCGGCCATATACTTAATAGGAAGGAAGACGAATCAATTCCCCGCTGTGGGGTGCCCCTGCTGACTGCTCTCCGCTCTGTAGGTGAGCAGTTAATGGTTGAGTCAAACCAGAAACTTGTCAATCCGTATAGCCGCCATGGTGGCTGTAACCGCGAACGACAGTGCGTTGCTGAAAGCCTCCTCTATGCCGAAGAATGCTATTACTTAGTTGGTATTTCTTAGCTGCTAGATATTGAGAATTCTTAATTTTGTCTGACAAATTCAGGCAAGGTCGACACACACAAAACATCTCAACAATTCCGCCTGGAAAAACTCATCCAACAAGTAGTTCAACTCGTGGATTGTATATTAGACCGTACCAGCCTTCAAGCGAACAAAAAAAAAGTTGGCCGTACAGCCCTGAGTCTTAAGTATATTCCCAAGGCAATTTCGAAAAAAAAATTTGCTGACCCTAGGGTCGCTTTTTTACATTATTTGGTGACACCTAGTATATTCGGTAATAATTTTTATTTATTTTAATAGTCCTACTGGAATAATGAAAACACTTCCTTAGCAAAAGTTTAATGATTTTTGGAGAGCTTTAATTTACTGGCATTAGGGTGGTCCTTTAGGATGATAAGAACAGTGATTCGGTGGGTAAGTGCTAGAACGGGGTACTTAAAGTAAATGAATTTTTGAACAAAAAATTGTCTCTTCGAGGTAAGAACATCGATATATCATACTTTATTTAAGACCTTCGGCGAAGATATGTGGAAAAATGTAAAAAGGCGTAGGCGTATGGTCGGCCATAAAAAGTTCTTTTTCGAAATTGCCATGCAAAAATACTTTGGGCTTAGGGGGTGTGCGATGATATTTTTTTCTGGTACGGTCTGGTACATGCTTGCTTAAATTCCATAAATTTTTCTTTGTATATAAATCGATTTCAGTCTTAAATTGTTTTGTTTAATCCTTTTTCAAAGAGCGCAGTAACTTAACTCACAATACGTTGAAACTAAAACATTTCAACACCTTATAAATTTATGCTACATTTTGTTTATCTAATGAAATAAACATTGACAGCTGTCAATCCGAAATCAACTCTGAAATGAGGTACATTTCATCACTGCTAAAATTGCATGTTCGACATAAAAAGCTACACTGCATACACATAATTAAATTACACCATACGCGTACCGACAATGCAAGAAAATTACACGAAACACAAAAAAATAAAAAATCATAAATTAACAAGCATATACTTGTAAAAGCAATCCGCCTCAAACGCTAAATATAATTGTAAATGAAAAACAACAATACAAAATACCGCCAATAATCGCTAATTAGTGTCAATTGAAAAATTTAACAAGTAACAATTGTGCGAGTAACCTGCTGGGAATTGAGCGAACGCAGTACAAATGTTCAAAACATTGGAAACACAAAAATTACAACCTGGGGAACAAAGTGTTATAGTAAAAACATGATTCGACAGTTGCACTAACAAATGCACAAATAATTACAACAACCAGCTATATTTAGTGGTAACAGGCGTACATACTTATGTGCATACATAAATAAATGAGCACACCCGAGTGTTAATACAGTTAACTTTAATTGGGTATTAAGAAAAATCGCACTAATTACCAGCAACCAACAAATGTTCGATTTCGATTGCTTGATTGACTGATTTTTTATTTTTTTTTTTAACGCGCTGTAATTTCAAATTACGCCGAACTGCCGATTGATTGACTTCGAAAGCGATTAACTGACGCGCGCACCTTAATTTACTGATGATGATTTGAGGATGTCGGATGCTTTGATTGATGCTGTCTGTCGACGGGTTAACACAGCTGTAGCTGGGAGAGTGTGTTTGTACTAGTTTTTTTTTAATGATTGTGGAGGTATGGCAAGCTTGCACAATATCAGTCTGCAATACTGTAATTTGAAAAATCGTTTGGGCTCGTATATTTATCACGGCTAAAATTAATCCTCTTTCACTGAGATGATCGATCTGCTAAAGGGGTTTAGGCGTTCAACAAAATGCGTCAAGGCTGGCATAGAAGAATAATTTTATAAGCCTTTAGATCAAGATGAGTCCCAGGAAAAACCCTAAGAAAATCTTATTGCACTAGAAAACCTCAAACTTTCTACCAGCTGTTTCCTTACGGGTTACAAAACATGCCTTTAGCATACCGCTCACTTGCCAAGCTCAACAACACAGGTAAAGTGTTTGAGCATATAAATGATAACCGCCAAACCTATGGCGAAAACCAGTTATGGCTTTTTCAGTTTGGGTTTAGGAAAATGCGTTCAACAACAGATCGTCGCCTGGGTAAGAGATTGTCGTGTGTTAATTTCGGCAGGTTGCACAGTGCCGCCTAAGTGGGCAAAAATCCAAAAATTCGTTATTTGCAATGTGAACGTGTTTGGTATTTTTGTAAAGACAATTTATCCACTAAAAAGTATTAAACAGACACTTCCCTAAAAAATTAATTATATTCCGCCAGGAAGCCACTCAAATCGACAAATTTTATACTAAGAATTTTTATAAGAGCCTAGTCATGCGTAAGCTGAAAATACATTATTTGCAATAAAATGTTGGTTTGACGTTTTTTATTTCCATATAGATAGTAGAGAATTACAGGAATAAAAACTTTGGAATAAAATTAAACACCCTGTGCGGTATTCCAAAAAAACAATTTTTTTTAAACAAAAATTTAAAAAAATTATAAATTTTAATGGAACTAATTAAAAACATATGTAAAAATTGGATTTTTTTTTACTACTTTATTAAATAGTACGGGTTTTTAGCTTTGCGTTTTTTGCTAATGCATAAAATAATTTTTTTCATTATTTGTCAGTGCCATGAGATCTGCACGATTCGTTCCATTTTCAAAAATGAAGTGTCAGATTAAACAGCTTGACCTGTGGACAATAGAAGGTTTATTTTTTTTTGAAGAGTTGCCACGTGTAAAAAAAAAGATTGTTAAAAAAACTAGATTGTTAAAAAATTAGATTCAATTTTTTTTATAAGTCAAATGAATTATTAAAAGATGGGTTTCAATCGAAATGTGTATTAACTACATGTAAAGGGTTGCCACCTGTTTGAAAAAATCAAATTCCGTTTGAATTACCGAAATTAGGTAATTGAAATAGATAGGTATTACCATAGGGGAGTCAGACAAAAGAGGTTTAAGAAGGTTTTAGCTTGAAAATATTACGAAGAAGGTTGCCACCTGTTTGTAAAATCGAATTTAGTTAAACTAAAATAGTAATTGTGTCAAACCAAAGGTTCACGACATCCTTTTTGTTATTTTATTATGAGTATATACATTGTCAATCAGTGATTTGTTCTGATTACATTCCTTTTAAATTACCGGACACTTAAATTAACTCAGGAATGTTTTTACTCTTCACTTATTTCGTGCTAAATATGTCAAATTTTTTCATTTGTTTGATACTCATATTGATATACATATTTCGGTTACCTTATTACCCTTAATTAAAGTGAATTTGATTTTTCAAACATGTGGCAACCCTTCTACGTGCCGTTTAGAAGTAAAGCATTTTCAAAACCATTTCAATTGATACCCATAATGTAATATCTAATTCATTTAACTTATTTATTAATTTTAATAAAATTTTTAACAGGTGGCAACCCGTTTCAAAATAAAAAACTTTATTGCACATCTAAAGGCCGAGCCCTGTCATTTGACACCTCACTTTTGAAAAGGGAACGAACTATATGTACATAGCTATGTAAAAGCCACAAGAATCCAAATTTTCAACTTCAAACTGCATTTACAGTGAAAGTGTCAAAGGTATCCAAAAACAAATTGCATTTTTGAATTTAGCGTCCTCAATTTTACTAAGAAGCGAATTTTCATTTAAATCAGTCCATAATTCTATTTTTGCACACATTTACATGGAAGGGAAGCACTGTGGGTTGTGGGAAATCGCGATTGGAGTTTGGAATGTAATTTCTCTCTCTGAAAATGTTACTAATTTACAAAATTTTTAAATGATTAAATTTTTAATGTTTATTGTTAATTAGTTTTGAGTTTATGAAGGACTTTCTTTAGTAAAATTTTGTCCACAATTTGGCAGCAACTTTGTATGAAATACGACAATATGTGATCAAAATTTCTACTAAATTAACTACACTTTTTACTCAATATCTCGGAAACTAAAGGAGATATCCAAAAATGGAGAACACCATTTTTAAGATAGTGATGAGATTAATGCAGTCATATTACTAACTAAATTTTTGCTAAATTATCAAAACAATTTTAGTCAATATCTCGGAAACTAAAGGAAATATCTAAAAACTGATAACACGAATCGAAAGACCTTATTTCAAAATATATAACTGCATCTAGAACTAAAAATCGTCAAAATGGCGCTTACGACAATCTTTTACCCAGGCGACGAGATGCAATAGAGCTGGCCAAGACGATTGCAAAAAAGACTATCAGCTGTATACGCTGGTTTGGCGATGATAAAGATTATTGCTCGGTGATAACACTGGACGTCAAAAACGCATTTAATAGCGCCAGCTGAAAACAAATACTGAGCGCTCTAAGGGACTTCCACGTGCCGATGTATCGCATCAAGTTTTTGAAGTAATAGGAAACTTTGGTACATCAGTGAAAAAAGCAATGCCCAAAAACGCTTAGCGATATCGCGCACATTTCGGAGGTCGAAGTATCGATGGTAGAGGAACGGCTAAAGTCAAAGTTTCTCACATTAGCCGCACACAAAACAGAGGCGGTCCTAATTAGCAGCTACAAGAGCGTGGAGAAATTCAAATTAAGAGTTGACGGCACCACGATCAGTATGTCAAATACCTTGGCGTCTTACTCGACCATCCTATAAGCTTCGGGTACCACGTGGACTATCTAGAATTATGGAAAATAGAGCCACTAGCACTCGCTTAAACGAGGAAAATACGTCCGAGTCATTAACTCCATATATCGTCGATGCACTCTAGGCGTGTGCTCTGCATTTCGAACGGTGACGGAAGATGGTGCTCTAGTTATAGCAGGACTTTTGTCGCCGTGTTGATATCGCCGCACAAAGCAACACGAGCTTCATATACATAGCTAAACCAAGTCATCAAAACACTGAGCACGAGGTTTACAAGAGCGCAGCAACACAACGACGTATAGACCAGTTGCAAGCAAGGTCGGATGATGTCTCAAAAGGAAGGTGGAGTCATCGGCTCGTTCTCAAGCTTGAAGCATAGCTTAATAGCAAACATGGGCGATGTACCTTACACAAATTATTAGCGACCACGGCTGCTTAAAAAGTTACCACCATCGTTTCGTGCTTGAGAAAGATTCATTTTGCAAGATTTGCGGTCCAGAGACTCAAGAAGACGTAGAACATATGTTATTTACTTGTCCGCGATTCAGTGAATACCGACGAAGTTTGAAAGAAGCTGTGGGTCTTAACGTAGCAACAGGAAACTTAGTTCTGCGCATGATCGAGCGCGAGGAAGCGTGGACGGCGGTCTGCAGTGTATCAGCAGAAATTACGCAGCAGTTGCGGATAAGCGAGCAGCTACGACGCAGAAAAGAACGTGAACAGCGATTAGAGATAGATACTAGTTAACCGACGTTCGTACTGAGATGACTGACAATGTCGACCAGGACATTTTCGAGCAATTTCCTCAAACGACCTCCGGACGAGTATAGGTGGTTTTAGTGAAAAAACCCCATAGATATATCAATAAATATTCCCATAAATTTGGCTATTATGATATGGATGAATACGTACTATGTCGATAAATATAACGGTAATGGTTTTAGTAACAAAGCTTTCGAAAAAATAGATACTTATATCTGCCTACACAGCTCTTTTTTTGGAGACTTTTTAATAATCAAAAACTACTTTTAGCTCAATATCTGATAACCAAATATTTAGTAGACCTATTAACGTCCACCTGAAGTCCATTAAAAACACTACGCACACAATCGCCGATTACTCCCATTCACTTGCGCACCATTAACTTGTTTACTTAACAGCTACTATAAATAGCAATGTGTCTCCAGACCAGCTATGTATGTATGTAGCTAATCCAGTTCTACGTCGGCAAATAAACCTAGTATTGCTCATCAATATTCATTAGCAAAAAAAAAAAAAACCTTGTCAGTATTTGCTTTAGCCTTGTCAATCTTAATGGTAGATTAACTTCTTTGCCAAGCAGACGACGAGACGTTGATGATTGCAATGTGGTTATGAGGACGATGATAATTCCAAAGGCACATTAAACCACCACGATAGACGCAAATGTATAAACTGTCACCGGCGCATACATAAATAACTGAATAAAAGACGCGCAGGCGCAAAAGAAGCAGCAGCACCAGCGCGAACAATGACAGTCAACAACACTAAATTGTCATAGCAGTCACCCATAAAATCGAGCAAAATACAGGTACTTGTGTGCAACAACGACAACAATAAAATAGCAAAAAATCTAGTGAGAAAAGGTGGGTTTGTTGGTAAAAGTGCATATAATGTATGGCTAATGGTGCGCCACAATACGCTTATGGACTTAATGGCTGTGAATTAATGAAAATATGGCGACAATTAAAAATCAATTTACGTGCAATGCGCGCGTAACTGCGCACGCGCAGACACAAACGACAAATAGTGCTTACAACTTCTATCTGCTTCTATGTTGGAAAGTGGTTGAGCCAACCTGACAACGCGACGCATGTTTGAAGGCATGTAGCAAGTTACTGGCTGTCGGCCAAGTCAATCAGCGGCGGCGACCACCCGGGACTCCATTTGTGACGGCGTACTCGTACATAGCTGGGCGTACGCGCAATTTTTTCTTGGAGTTTTCTTGGTTGCAGACTTCGGTGTTTGCTTAGTGGTAGGTGCGCGTCCTCGCTTGCTGACTGTGCGGATGCGCCAAATTGACATGTGCCCCCGATTTTTCTTCTTCTGCGGCTGCCAGCCAACCCGCGTGAATTGAGTGTTTGGAGTAACGCTTGCCTCTGGCGCTATATGGCTGCATAGCAGTGCAGGCCCGCTAAGGAGATCCGACTCTCCGCCTGTCGCGGCCTGCCTGCCACAAGCATGTTCATCCGCTGCATGCGTTTGCAATGCGTTTACCGTACACGCGCAGGAAAAATGATATGCGCTGACGTCTAAAGTGAAATCCCATGTCACGTGTCAAATGCAAAAGGCACAGGAAAAGTAAAGCGCGCAAACGCTGACCAGCTGACGCGCCGAGGCGTGTGTTTATGCATTCGAAAGTAGCAACAAAGCAATCAAGTCGAGTAGTTTGTATTTGTTGGCGTGTTTTATTTAACAAAATGCGTGAAAAAAGTACATAACTACAAAAAGTGTAAAAAAAATTATAAAACTATAAACAAAATAAGTGGAAGTTCCTCTTGAGTGGCAGCAATAAATCGCAATATACCGCATGCCGTGAAGTTGCTGCCCCAAACGCAAATCAAGCATACGAAGTGCAAAAAAACAAAAGCTCGAGTAGTATTTTGCTTAAGTGTTCTCTTCCCAGCCAGACACCAAACAAACTTCTGACCTAATTTCCTGAGCTGCGAAATTCAAACGAGGCATACAAAAATCGTAAAGCATGGAGGAATTCAAACGCAAACTTAAAAGCTGTCAATTGCGCTCAAGTAGCTGCCTGCGCAGTAACTTTAGCACTTTGAAAAAAAAGACGATTTGTTTTGCAGCCGCGCCTCATATTACTTTTGGTACACCAATTTTGTCCACCATTTTTAGGTAGCTGCTGTCGACGTAGCAGTCTGGGACAGTTCGACGCATCCAAGCCATAAAAAACGTACCACAAATGTTACGAACTTTGAAAAAACATTTAAAGTCGGGGGTTAAGAATTGCAGTTTTTTTTGTTGGTAGAATTGTCATTTGATATTCATGCTTTGCAGGCTTATGCGTGTAAGTCGATTGTAAGCGCTTTAAAAGTCGTGATGTCGACTCGAAAAGAAGGTGTGTGTGTGTGTGTGTCTTTGATGAGTAAGTTGCAACGTAGTTGCCAGACTACTAATATTTATCGGTAATATGAAAAAAGTACGTTCAAGGATTTTTTTCCTTTCTTAACTTGGCAATTTAAAATTAGTGTAACGTGGACCTCTGGTTACATAGAGATTTTGGGAAAAATCACGCAGACGAACCAGCTAAGAATGAAATCGATCTACTATTGGTAATTATGCCTCTACTCTTATGTAAATAGCGAGGTGCGAGAGAAAATAGGGAATCCGATAATAAGATAAATTTGTAAAAAAATTCTCAAATCGCTCATATGACTGAAGGGAAGGGCTTGAACAGCAGAGGAATCAGTATCATTATTAAGTTCTGCTAAGTTGATATGATAAGAGGATAGGCTTCGCCTCTAAATATTTTTTGCACATATGTAAGTTAGCTTAGGTGACAGTCCCAGATGTTAGGGACTCACTAAGGCAGTTAGGAGATTGTTCTTTGTGATACCACAATTCTGAATGACACCCAATACTTAAAGGATAAACGCCACGAGCCGATTATGTAATTACGAATTCGGCTAATCTCAATGACCCAGACCTTCTCGGGGCTATTAAGAATGTGAGAGAAAAAGTATTTCAACTTTAGCCTCGCGAACTGTAGACACTTAAGAAGGTAGTGTTGAAGTGATGCCATCTCACCATCTTCCAGGCAACTCCGACATACCAGATTAAGTTATATGTTCAACCTTACTGCGTGAATACCTATTGGACAGTAAGCCGTTAGAACCATCACCAAGAGTCAGAGCTGCGGCTTTGTAAATGTGAGGACTGCACCCGATCGCCACCGTCCACCCTCGGCCAGAAGGATGTCCTGGTTTTCGCCCAGTTATCACTGATCTGACATGAGTCCCATCTATCCGAGAGTATACATGTGATCAATAGCTCCATCCGTCGCTCCTTATCTGGCGAGGACGTAGATCAGACATTCATTCACCAAATTAAAGCCCACCTCCAACTTAGGGCCCTGATAGCCAATAAATTCTCACCTCACTAACTGCCATTGCACTGCTGAACAGTGACTGCATCGCCTCCTTGAAATCAGCGACTTCCGCCTGAAATATACTACAGCAGCCCGGAAGCCTGAACTTTTTGCTGATGGAAAGCTCTCGACAAAAGACAATTATGTAGAAAGAGGATAATGTGGAGAGTGTTGAACATAATGGGGAATAAAACCACTGGATGTAACAGCTGGCATAATACCCATCCTCCTTTACAGGGCCAAGTTGGAACGCGTACACAGGACGGCTTCCCTACTTGCCACGGGCACACTACATCCACCAAATTTCTGGAAGAAATGTAAAATCTCCCACCGATGGATCTCTAGAGCAAATTCCTAGTCGGCTGTAGTGCTGCCAGTCTAAATGCCATCCAGCCGTGGAGAGACCTCAGATTCGGACACGCAAAGGAAACTCTGCACGATAATCTACGACAAATAGATTATACCACTCTACTACTCTCTTTAGACAACTAATTTTTCATCAGAATCCCGAAGAGAAAAAAATAGGAAAGTGCCAGATCTGGCTACTCTGTGTCACCCTTTTGTAACTTATTTTATGTCATTCACAACTCATTGATCAGGTGAATGAAAAATGTATGTCTCATGTTTCGCGATTGGTATTAAAATATCAATTTGACATTTAACTGAGTTTTTGCAAAAAAAAAAAGAAGAAACAAACACCGCACAGGCGAGTACCAAATTTTGAGTCATAGAAAACGAGAATTAAAAGTTTTTTTTGTGAACATAAAAAAGGCGTGCTTATGCCGATTTAAAAATTTACCTTTGCGACAGAGGTGCACATGAAGGGACTTGCATACCTATGTATGTATGTACATAAATTTGTTTACCAGAATATGTAGAAGTATATAGAATACGGCAAGAAACCATTCAAGTGCACGGATGGCAGAAATAAAATTAAATAAAAAGAAAACCGTCAAATAAGAAAAAAATTAAAACTGATTAAGTAACAAATATTTATAAAGAAGAAGAAAAAGAAGAAGGGACAGACACGCATATATAAATATAAGTAGTGTGAAGCGAAAAAATACGGATCCAATGCCAATCTAGTGGCGATGAAAAGTGAAATATATGTATGTATATATGTATGTAGGTGGAAGATCAAAGATCGAAAGAGAGATCGAACTGCCGATCAAACAATTGTGTGACTAATCGAACAATTTTCAATGTAAGATGTTTATGATCAACAAAAAAAAAACACACACACACAAGTGATTGACTGACTAACTAACTGCCTGAATAGCCGGCAATCATGAACAAAGAAATGCAAATAACTGCAGATTGAATTGCCCATAGGCGGCAAAGAAAAATCGAGTACTCTAACTCTTCAAACTCTTTCACAGCGGTCGCGCAGTCAATGAAAGAGTCGCTTGGCACTCACTTGACGCAGCAGGGTTAGTTGGCGAATACCTACTAAGTACATAAAGGGTGGTCCATATTGTGTTTTCTTTTTTCATATGTTATTTTAACAGTGACAGCCTTTTTTCTGCTGGAAATCTTTACAGAAAGTCAATATCATACGAGTATCTCTGCGGAACGAAATTAATCGATTTACAAATGAACAATATTGGGAAATATTGCAGTTAAGAGGATGCTGACGAAGCTGCAACAAGCAAAACTTCTTCATCTGGGGATCGAAAAACCCGCACGTGATCGTTGAGAAGCGAATGCATTCTCAAAGAGTGACAGTTTGGTACGTGAACGATTTCGGTCAACGATGAGCGCTACAGAGGCATGGGCTATTATGGAGGTAGAGCTAGAAACTGCCACCAAGGTCTTGGAAAACTGGGTTAACAACCGAAAAAAATGTTTTTTTTTTTTTTTAATTCTAAAAAAGAAACCAATATATGAACCACCCTGTACATACCACAATTATTTGGTCGGTACTCGATCACACGCCAAATGAGGTAAACACTTAACACTATCGCGCATAATAATTTTTGTAACGAGCATTTCTATTGCTCCGCCGAGTGAGTGGATTAGCGAGTTGAAGATGGATTGGAAGTACAGTAGCTCCCAGTTGATTGAAACCCGCTGAAACGGATTTCACACTTATTTTAACTAATAATTCAGCCAAAATACGAACTTTTCAGTTAAGATAATCCCGATTTTCATCGCTTTCCTCGCATAATAGAAAAAATGTGCAATTTAACATGCCCAACTAGGCGGAGTATACAGTACCGGCACATTTGAAATTTGTTTTTTGTGTATGCATTTGTTTTTGTTGTTCGAACTCACCTGCATATAACGCGCCAGTGCGGCAGCATTTGTACGCTGCTGCTGTTGCTGTTGTAGCTGTAGTAGCTGCTGTTGTTGCTGATGATGTTGCTGTTGCACTTGTGATCTCAGTTGCGGCTGTGGCGAACCCAGAGGGCTAACAATTGTCGATGTCGAACCGCCGATACCTGTGTCATAGCCTTGAGCATTGCTATTGCAGTCAACATCTAATGTAAAGAGAGAGAGAGAGAGAAGAATAGACAAATATAATAAAAAAAATAGTAAAATCAATAAAAACGCGTGAAAGAGATTCCAAGCGGTATGAAGAGTAGATAAATGATACGAACATTTTTTTTTTTATATTCACAATTAAATACCTTATAGCTATTAATACCTCATCGCCATCGAACACGCAGTTTAAATATGGAATCAAAAGTTGACGGAAGGTCTTAAACGAACGTTTCGTCAAAAGCCAAGAGCGAAAACGAAAAAGACGGAAGAACCAAATGTAGAAGGACCTGTCTGCACTCTGGTTGAATAACTGGCATCGACTGGCAACAATAACGGGGAGTAGCAGTTAGAAGGCGGCTCCGCTGAACTTCCACACGAATGGGTCGAAGCTTGACGTAAGAGTTCGTGGAGGAGTATTTTGCACGGAGCAAGCTATGGATTACCAATTTAGTATTCAAGGTCACTATAGCGGTCTCCAGGCAAAGGAAATTGCCATTAAAGAAGCAGTCTATTGGCTGCTAAATTGCGCGACGTCGGCGAAAAAAACGATCAATATACATATACTTTGCTGCCGAGCGACAATGAGGGCATTGTGCTCACTTAAGTTGGACTCTAAGCTGGCTGAACTCCCTTTCGTTCGCGTTTGACCATTTCCTAGTCAGATTTATCAAAGTGCCAAGCCATAAAGATTTTGAAGGAAATTACGCTGCAAATGGCGAGTCTCGGCCTCACCGAGAGAAGAGGACAGCAGGGGTACTTTTGTTTACTGGCCAACGGCTCTTGGACAAATGGGCCTCGTATCAACTGATCGAGCACTTTAAGAAAATAAGGCCACGATCTTTTTGGCCGAAGCCGAAGCGCAGACGGTTATGAGTTCATCTTGGGCTCTCAAAGCTGCAACTATCTCTTACAATGGCTATGTCTAGAGGATGATGAGGTGGAGTCATCTCAGCACTTTCTCTTAATCTGCTCAACTTTTAAAAGGCTACGGTGTAGACATATTGGAACTCACTTCTTAACTAATCTTGGTCAGCTCTTCCGGATTAGCATCTGAAACCTGTACAATTTTGTTCTTGGTACTTAACGTATTTTGCTTGAGCTTAGCAGTTAACAGTCGTAGTGCGATCACAAAGTTCCAATAGTACTGATCCAACAGTGCACCTGCTTGGGTCAACCACCTTAACATTAATAGAATATCCAAGTACAATGCGTAGTAGTGGTGATAGTCATGGTAATGACAATTTTAATGGTAATCGTAATAAAAATTTTAATGGCAATGAGAATGGTAATTATAATTGCACTGGTACTGATAGTGGTAAAGGCAATGATGGCAGTGGTAATCATAACGCTACTGGTGATAGTAATAGTAATTGTAATCGTAATGGTAATAGTAGTCGTAATGGGAATGGTAATCATAATTGCGCTAGTCCTAGTAATGATGGTAGTGGTAATGATAATGCTACTGGTAATAGTAATTGTAATCGAAATGGTAGTGGTTATGGTGATCGTATTGATAATGGCAATGATAGTGGTAATTGTAATGGCGATGGTAATTGTAATCGCTTCACATGGAATCTCGAAGCATGGCAACTCCAATATCTAGAAAATATTTCTGAAATCCCTGGGCGAAACCTCGGTCATGTGGAGTTCTTATTAAAGAACAAAATGTCAACAACTAAAAAACAAAACACTCCACCATAGACATTGTTCGGTAAATGTTAAACAAATAACATGACAGCAAGAATTGCAATATAGCAAATGCAATAAAACAACAAAAACCACAACAACAACAAAATAGATGGAACAAAGCCAATTGATAAATCGCACCGTGTTTATGCAAATTTACGACATGCAAATTCAATAAAAAAAATGTCTAACTAACAAGGCTTGATGGCTACTTGCAGCTTGAAAAAAAAATACGTACAAGAAAAAAAAAGTGGAATGGAAATAAAAAACTTACATGCGCAATGAATTGCTGCTGCATCTGTGAAACGATCGAGAGTGAAGGAGATCGATTTCAAATTGCACAGCACGCAGCTGCAACAATTTGCACTACAGGCGGCGGCATCATCGGCGCTGGTGGCGTACACCCAGCCAATAGACTCTAACAGGGCAATGGACAGCCAAAAAAAAAAAAAATCTAAGTAAATGCCCAACTGCAAATAGCAAACCAAACGATCAATTGTGCAAACGATCTGCAATTCAAAAGATCGGCAGCCAGCAGCCAAACGCTTTTTTGCTCATTTTAACTGCACTCCTCTACTACATACATACATACATACAGCCGTTATATAGAACTGCAACTGCAGAAGCTGTCTGTAGTCAGTTGACGTGAGTAGTGAATGACTGACTGACTAACTGAGTGTGTGTGTGTGTGTTAGCCGCAAGTCTTAACCGCTGGTGCTGCTCTTAACCTCTTTTCAAATAGCTCGAAAGCCGCCACTTAGAGTTACTAGTTATACATACTTATAAATGTGCTTAGGTAGTTAATGCCGATTCGTTTTTCTCACACAACATACAATTCTCAAATTCGCAAACTTTACATAATTCCTTGTTTTTTTTTTTACCACAGTACTTTAGCAACTATATCTGCTGCTATCTATATATATAAATAGTGTTGGTCGGCGATTTATTTTTCAATTTTGTTCTACGCCGCTTAACAACCTTTATAACAGCTCAAAAAAGCGAGTTTTAATGACACTGAATGTACACGAATTCTACTTACTTCTAATCACTGCCTATTGTTGTAATGAACGATTGATTGGTAAACTGATCCCTATTGTTGTTGTTGTTGTTGTTGCTGATAGTTTGTAGCAATTCAGTTTAGCTTACCAATTACTCGTAATATACCAGTAACTAGTTACTAGCTATTGCATCGATTAGTGCTGGTGCAGCAAGACAATCATTAGACTGGTTATTAGTTTCATTGATTTGGTAGTGTGGGTGCGGCTTAAGCATAGATAATCACTTTAATGGGTGTTCTAATGAGTTCTAAGTTTTGAGTTTAAAAATCGTCATAAATTAGAGAACAGGTTGGATATCTACAAATTGTAAACATACAATAGTTGCTTCTAAATAAGCTAATATCACTTTCGCTTATGTTTTCCCCCCATCCAAATATGACAAAGAATTGTAGAAAAGATTATTCGTGTCTAGATTTCCCTTTTTAAGATGGAAAAGCGTGTTGCGGAATCAAAACAGGCTACCCCTCCGGACTGTCTAACCCTTATTTAGTTTAAATAATCAACTCTAGGCAATCTGTCATCTCTCAGTTTGAAAAGGATCAAGGCTTTGGCAGTGGAAAAACGGCTCCAAAACTCCCTACGGCAGTGGGGCAGGCATTTTCGGACCAAGGCTAAAGCTCTCGGTACCCATGGGAGCATAACCGCGTATCTCTCAAGCGGAAGTATATGCTATTAGTCTGTGTGCAGAGATTAACCTACGCATAAATTACCTTAATGAGAAAATTTTAATATAGAGCGTTAGCCAGGCGGTTCTCAAAGCCCTCTCATCATTTGGGGTCAAGTCCTCCTTTGTTATTGAGTGCATTGATAGGCTGAACATCGTGGCGCAGCACAATGATATACAGCTAACTTGGGCATGTGACCTACATAGGAGTTTTTGGCAACAATGGAGCGGACTGGGTGGCCAGAACTGCAGCCGCCTCGTCGGCCTTCCTTGCGATCGGATCTAGGCCTTCCCTGCGATCGGATCTAGAACAATCAAGACAGAGCTCAGGAAGGAGAGGAACAGGTTAAGAAGTCAACACTGGCGTAACACCGCAGGTCTACGCCAGGCTAAATGCCTACTGAGAAGCTACAACCTTACAAGGTACAGGGCAATAATAAACCTCCTCCAAAGAGAGGTTAAGAATAATAACATGTTTTCTGAAGAGTCACTGCAGACTAAGAAGAGGTCACCTGCGCATGCTAGGGACCTGGTCGAATGACCTATGTCGTTTTAGCGAGGTGACTGAGGAGGCTCTTTTGCACGGGAGAGGTACCTAGGCCAACTCTGGCCGAGTGAAGAAATTATACAATCGCTAACCCTTAGAGATCTCATCAAATTTCTGGGTTCTCTAGGATAAAATGAGGTACTGTGAATAGTTGAGAGCACAATAGATCTCTTGATCGCAGTGCATACCTCTATTTCAATCTATCTGTTCACATATGTAACTCTAAGTCCATTTCTCGGGTTTTTCATACCAATTCGTCTTTGGCGGTTAGGTTAGGTTAGGTTACGTTGATTGTCACTCCACACAGTCCGGCGGAGAGGCATACTTCGATTGCGATGCCACGAGTTCTTGTTCCTTTCCCTCGGTTTCGCATGTGAAAGAACCATCGTATTTCCTACATATACCGTGGAGAAGGACTTGGCTTTACTTGGCATTTTCAATTGGCGTCAGTTGGCACAGAAGAGAAACGATTGGCGTGCTTTCTTGAACTCGGCCATATTCGCCTAGGCGGTTACAGCGCCAAATTTTACCTATTAAGGAAGGGAACTCAAAAGTTTTTCCGTGATCTAAATTCCAAAGCTCCTCTCTTCCACTATAAAACTTAAAATTTTCATTGCAGTTTTTTACTGCGCTTTAGACTAGGCTAGTGGAATCGCTATGCAGTTAGTTAGCCAAATACATATTCTCTGAGGTCTACCAAAATACGCTCTATTCGGGGCATTCGCTCTTATTTCAAAGTTTCAATATTAGACAGGGCTTAAATGCCTTTCTTTTCACCAACTACCTGGCAATAAATTTTTTTCGCAGTCGTTCAAAAAACCCACAATTTGCAAATGAGCGGACCGTGTTCAAGAAAAAAAAAAAATATAACTAACATTTACGTTGTGTACTTGCAACGTATGTGTGTATGCGTATATTTACTAAGTATTTTGCAAGCTATTAACGATTTTTATAGTCGCGAAAGAGAAAGGTGTTGTTGACATTTTATGGCTAATTCAACTGATTTAAGATTTGTTTCTACTGTAAAGCGATTTCCGTTTGCAATAAATAAAGCTAAATAGGTACTCTTATTTCATGGAGTCATTGTAGATGAAATTGGACGCAAAAGGTGAGGGAATAAGAAAATAATGCCACTTACATTAGGATGAAGCAAAAACGTATGTAATTAAAATTAAGTTTGAAAGGTCAATGAAGTATCAGTCGTAAAAAGAAATGCCTAAGCACAAAAAGAGGCATATACTACTTAAGTATTTAACTAGTAATACATTGGATACTTTTTATAACACTTTCCATTTTCCTTATTTGTAAATAATTACCTTTCAACGAACTGTTACTATTCATGCACATCGGACACTGATCGTTACGAAACATACAGGAATAGCAACGCTCATGTCCACAGGTATCGATCAATTTCCGCCGTTTGCCCTTGTCGAAAGAGATGCGACAACTGGGGCATATCGTACCGCTGCTGTCGTGCTCCAATAAGCGTCGAATCGATTGGAGATCTGAAATTAGTTAGAAGAAAGCAATGCAAATTAGAATACAGATAATATAGGTGAAACAAAATTTAAATGAAAGGCTTAAAAGGAAGTCGGATGTTGGTCAACGAAAAAAGTTTAAAAATTTTTCTATTTAATAGGTTTTTGAAAATCCATTATTGGCATGAAAAATTATTTTTACCGCTGTGCGAATTTTCGCGCGTTAAGTCAACTTTTGCTCTTATGGAGTGAGCTTGAGCTCAAGAATTTGTACTGAAAAGCGAGTCGGAGCTTAAGCTCACTTTTTATGCTTGAAGCCCAATTACTCAATTTCCTTTTAATAAGCCGGTTCAGAGAAGGGAGCGGCACAGTCAGCATACAGAGCTGGTGAGTGCTCAGAGTTGAGGAGCGCCAATTGCAAAACGCTTTATAACATAAGAAGTATCAGTGCACTAAAGCTCATAATAATAAAGAGCAAATTAACAATTTATTCTTCTTCTTCAGCACTTCCTTCGAAACTCGTGCTCCTCAAGAGCGGAAATTGCTTTCAGTCGTTTATTTTGCCCTCAGAATTCAAGCGCATTTTAATGCAAATTTAAACTTCCTTAGAAGCCAAAAAAGGCGGAAAATTCATCTAGCTCAGGAAAAAAGAATAATAATGATCTTTCTACTCTTTGCGTGGGTACGGTAGTGGGATAGAGGAAGAAACACGTTTAAAAAAAGAGTGGCTACTTAAATAAAAAAAAAAGTATTTAGTGCGCGCAATAAATGCAACTCAACAAAACATAAAAGAAATAAAAAAAATTGTTTGAGAACGCCGGCAAATTTTGCAGCTAGACTTTTTGACTTCATATGCATTTTTTTCGGGCAATTTTGCTATGTAAATTTTTGTTTATATTTTTATGCTGCAACGATAACCGGTTAGCAAGCTGCATGCTTTGTGGCCCACGCAATTATATAATAAAAAAAAAAAACATAGAAATAAATTCAAACACATTTGTATGTATGTACATTAGACCGTAGCACCTTCCAAGCAAAGAAAAAAAGTTCGCCACTTATCCCTGGCTATATTATTTTTGAAAGGCAATTAAAAAAAAAAGTGTCAACCCCAGCGCCATTTAAAATTTTTCGCAACATTTAACGATTTTTTAGAGCTTTAATTTACTGACTGGGTGGTATGTTAAGGTAATAAGAACTGTGATCTGGTGGGTAAATACTTGCGGTCAATGAACTTTGAAACAAAAAAATTGTCTCCATTGGACAAGAACAACGATATATCGAAAGTCAAGATCCGACTGTTAATACCGAACATATGACGAACAATGTAAAAAGGCGACTCCTACGTTAGGGCAAAAGCTTTTTTTTATTGCTTTGCAAAAATACTTTAGACATCTAGAAATTATGTTTCAACTCACCACAGTCATTTGAAAGACAAACGTCAATTATCAATTCTGGCAATTATCTTAAAAGCTCTTTACTGTCTTTCGAAATACTAATTAAAAAATCTGCTAACGAGGAGGTCTTTGCGTTATGCTTTTCGGCTTTTAGCAATACGTTTTTTTAAATTAATAAAATTAAATAAAAAATATATATGTGTAGATATATTTCTTTCTTTCTAAGACAATAGAAACTAATAAATAAAAGAAAATTAAATTAAAAAAAGATAAATAAAATAAAATATAAACAAACCAAAATTAAATAAATATTTTTTTTTTAAATGTAATGAAATTAAAATATAACATATTTTTCATTTAAAAATAATAAAATAAAAAAATTTAAGGAAAATTAAATTATAGGAGAAAAACTTATACAAAAAAGGAAGAAAATAGTACCTACTTAAAAATTAAATGAAATTAAAAAAATATATATATTTTTATTTTTAAAACAAAATCTTAAAATGAAGAGGAAGTATAAATAAAAAAAGACAAAAACAAAATAATATCCTAAAATATAAATAAAATAAAAAAAATTATTTTTCTTTTTAAAACAGAAAAATCCAAAACGAAAAAGAAAACTAAATTGAAAAAATAAAAAATATTTAATTAAAAAATAGAAAATAATAAAATAAGTATCTAAATATTTAATGAAACTAAAAAAACGAATGTTTCTTTTTAAAACTATACCACTAAAAAAATAAATAAAATGGGTTTCTAAAAATTAAATGAAATTAAAAGAATATATATCTTTATCTTTAAGAATAAAATCGAATTATTGTAAGATTATTTAGATTAAAAAAAAGAAAAAACTATAAAAAAAAATTCGCTGGCTGAGATTTCGAACCTGGATCTCTCGAAAGGCACACCGGTACTTCCCTCACTTGGCCATTACGACTGTTGGAGCGACGAGAGCTAAAAGTGATTTGTGTCAAAAGAGCTTTTCACCCCGAAAGTTGGCAAGCGACAAAAGTCTTTCGAACTGTTTTGCCAGCAAACTTTTTTTCTGGTACGGTCTAATGTAAATATTTGCAAAAAAGAATTAAACACCTTCAGCCAAACCAGCTCCAGCTGAGTAGTCAACACGATTGGTAACTAAGTGTGTATATAAATAAATTTGTATACATGTAGACCTAAACTTGGTAACCCCAAATGCAATTTTTTTTGTCACCACACCATTTAACGCCGATTCGAGTGCGCACACACAAGAGAAAACGAATTGAAATTGCATTTAACAAAATATGAATAGAAATACGAAGTTACAAAACACGCTGCATTTGAGCCATAAAATTTATAATTTTTTGCTTATTTTTCGTTTTTTGTAAATCGTTTTATTCTCAAGTGCCTTTGCATGAATGAAACCCACACTCGCTATACACCAACTACACCACCACATTCAACGCAAAGCAACAGCAAAGTTCATTCAAAAACTCGCCACGGCAACTTCGAATGATTGCTGCGCATGCGTGCAATATGCCGCGTCGCAACCGGACGCAAAGACGCAGAAGTGCTGCAGCAAAAAAGTCATCAACCCACTCGAAAAAAAAATTGTAAAAATATTTTCTTACTTGCTTTATGCAATTTTTGTAATAATTTTTTTCGACAAATTTCTTTTTTTTTACCATTCAAATACAAGCGCGTGTGCGCGACGTTTACATCCGTTCATACGTCTGTCTGTTTGTAAGTGGGTCCATTGCAAGTACTTGTTCAAACTACACCACAGGGCAGAACGTTGCAAAGTCGATTTGCTGATTGTAATATTTTTTAAAGTCTTCATATGTAGCTGTTGCATTTTTGTTCACTGCTTTTGTTGTTACTTGCGGTGGCACAAGTGCAACTCTGCTGTGTGGGTAGTTCGCTATAGCGAACTATAGGTACTTGCAGCCGCTACGCGTACGTTTGTGTCTGCTACGTCTGTCTGTCGCTTATGGTCTGTAAATGTCATTTATGCGGGTTTTATTGCGATATCTTTGAATTATGCTGGCTGCTAGAAGGTTAAGGTTCCCCTCCCACTGTTTGTTGCATGAATTTATGTAAATGGCGGAGCGTTAGGTAGGCTAATGGTAAGGGAGCGATTTTCTGAATGAAAAAAAACAAAACATGGTATTCAAGTTACTCAGGCCTTCAGTTCCACATAAATTATGTTTGAACTTACACCCTGGACGTGTTGAGAGAGCTTTTTTCAAAAGACAAAAGCCTTTCGTAAGGCAATTGTCAATTCTGGCAACTATCTAGAAAGCTCTTTACCAGTGACGGTCGCGCGGAGATTTAACAGGCATGATCAGAAGAAGTTTCAACCTATTTTCGTCCAGAATGCTTTTAAACGATATACATATGTATTTTGGCCGTGACTGTTATAAAATCTATAGACAGCGTAAAAAACACAACACAAGGGGTTACGTTTTGGGATTAGTTATGGAAAGAGATAGCTTTTATTCCGTGGGCATTCATATAAAACCGTAGTGGGTAGAGCGAGCTTTTGCTGTGCGCGCGTCCATATAATATTTGTGGAAAGTTTTAAAAAGCTCTGCATGAGGAAAAGGCAGTGCCCATAGGCGGAACGTTATTTCTGGGCAACGCAATTATATAAGTAAGCTCCAAGCAGGAGTGCTAGGGATTTTTATTATTGAGAGACCTCTGCGATAGGGTGCGAAAGTGTGTATCCTTTCGGAGAGGCAAGTATACCAAAATACTCAGTTTCACAAGTCGGTTAACAATGACTTAACACAGAGAAGTTATAGGTCTTGGCCGAGTTGGTCCTATCTTTGAAAGCGACAAAGTACGGTGATCGGCAGAGTCCTTACAATAGTTATTGTATTTTTTCCAAAAGGCGTTATTCATATCAACGATACTGTGATCTGTTCATTTAGGGCGAGTTACAGGTGGGAATACCAGCCGTACGCTTGGAAATTATCCGCTTTATTTTCGTCGAAATCGAAATTTACTTAGAGCCCAAAGGCCTTTTAATCTAATTTCGATGATTCCACAGTTTTCTAAACGAGGACAAGACAATAGTAGGCAACACATAAAAAGTCTTCGCGGTTTGGGACTCACGTCATTGTTGCTTTGAAGTAGTGAAAGATTTTGTCACATAGGATCCAGCATAAATACCACGAACAATATCAGACTGGAGATCAAGCGAATAACAGATCTTGCCAACAGGTGCTACTCTGGGCTCGGCAGGCAAGTGAAAAGCAAATCCCTCTCTCAACGAATAAAAATTACGCTCTAAAAACCTCTCGTCATGTTCGTCCTTTTATATGGAGCAGAAACATGGACGATGTCGAGCAATGATGATTAGGTTTTTTGCGGGATTTCGAGCAAGCTATTTTACGCAACATCTATGACCCTCTTCGCATGGGCGTCGAGTACCAAAAATATGGAATGACGAACTGTAAAATTTGTTTAACGATATGGACATAGTTACGCCCAAAAAAAATACAGCGATAGCGCTGGCTTAGGCATGTTGTACGCATGGCTGACGATGCTCCGGTGAAAATATCCTTTGGCTCGGCATCCATGTGTGGACAACGAAAGAAAGTGCGCCCACGAACACAATGAAAGTAGGAAGTGCAGAAGGTCCCGCCTACAATCGGGTTATACAACTGGCGCAACCTCAAAGGTAAACCACTGGCGGCGGCCCTACATTATCTGATAAGTCATATCGAAACGATAATGAAAAATGGCACGCCACCGAAACCGGTTCGGATTCAAATCAAATTTATAACGTACTCTCCGTGCTTTGGCTAACTGCTTTGTCAAGGGGGCCCTGTTCGAATAAATTTTGGTTTAGTCAATCTTCGGGGGACAGTGGTTCAGTACTCTGACGAGGTCAGACCTGATGTGAGAAAACTCTTGCTAAAGCCACATGGGCCCTATGGGTAAACGAAGACGTTTTGAGTGGAAGAGGGCGTCAAGAGCGTAGATAGGGATCAGGGGACTAAGGGGGCTCATAAACTGAAAATCTAAAGAGAAACTCCGTACTGATTCAAAAAAGTCAATATTTCTGACTCCATGAATAAATCTACTATGTTTGTCTTGGAGGTCCTATTATAAATCCCTGATTGTACATTTACCTATGTATGAAATGTATTTCTTTCGAATAAATATAAAATTGTTTAATATTATTTCTTTCGAACAAAACTATTTTCGGAAACAAAAATTAAAAAAAAAAGTTATGTTTAGAATAAAAATTTTAGGGGGCTAATCAAAGATAATTTTTAAGAAATTCGCGAAAAACCCATAATTTAGAAAAAATATGTTAACCCGAATTAAAAAAGAAATTACCATTGGAAGCAAAGAGTTTTTGGTAGAAAAATTTTTTGGAATTAAAATAAATAGAAGTTAGGATAAACTTTTTAGGAGAAAAATTCTTTTATTAGGAAATAATCATTTTAGGTTAAAATATATTTTTTAAGATTTTTTACGAAAAAAATTTGTTAGAAAAAATAATTTTTTAGACAAATAATATCTACCAAAATTATGAATTATCAGTAAGAATATTTTTATTTTAGAATAAATTATCTTTGAACAAAAAAAAATTTTAAGGAAAAAAAAAATTGAAAAAAATTAGGAAAAAATTAAAGATTGTTTTGGAAAAAAATTAATTTTTTAGCTACAAATTATGTGCTTGATAACACATTTTTTAGAAAGAAAACTTGAGGGAAAGATTTTGTTTTTAGTTGAAATTTGCTTTTAGTTAAAACATTTTAGAAAGTTACAATTTGATTACTTATCTCTCAATAATCAAGATTTGCAATTCAAATAAATCATTTTTTTTAAAAGCTTATGGTCCTGGGAGGGTTAAACTGTACTGAATTCTAGGCTAATGCGTAGTCAGAGGCAAGGAAAATTTCGTTGAACCGGCAAGAGAAGAATCATCAACAGGTCACTCACTGGTTAGCCAACTGATCGCCATCGATTGCATTTCCAAATGAGTCAGATTGGCACGCTCTCCGATGCAGAACGTAGGCCGATACGTCAACAGAGCACATCTTGTCTGAATGTCAAGCCAGACAAAAAGTTATACGAGTATATAGCAAATAAAATTGTCTATAATTTTCTCTCATTTTCCAATTTCCATTGTAAAATGCGGAAGCGAAGTTCATTTAATCAGCTAAATTCGAATACTTACATTCCACTACTCGAAAGCAACGTTGGCGTCTGCGTAGGAACCACAACGGACAAACGAAGATGATGGGATTTCTCTGGGAAAATTCACGCACTTCATACATACAGCAGCGCACGCAAATTGAATTCCATTCTAACACATCATAAAATCATTTTTTCCGCGTCACCACCCACCAGCTAGCGAACGGCTCATCAGCGGCCATGGGCAATTTAAAACGCGTTGACCGCCGAGGGGAAAAAATATCTAAATTTGAAATGCAAACAATTTGCGTCCTTTCCCGCATCACCGTAGATTAACATGATTAGCTTTTACTGTTAATGTTGTTGTTTTTATTGTTGTATGCTAAATTCAATTATGACAAAGTGCGAGGCATGCAACAAAGGCCACATTGCAATGGCGTTCAGAAAATGCTACAAAGCAGCAATGAGGAGTTCTTCAACCGCTTAGCACAATTTTCAGCTAAATTCCCAAAGCACCAATGTAGCACTGCGGCAGGGTAAGGGTATGGAAAAAATCTACATGCACTCTGAAAACTTTTGTACTTTTAATGATTTTTTTTTTGCGAAAAACCGCAACGAAAATTAACAACGACAAACGTGAACCTCTGTGCTGGCGGCGAACGCCTACGCGGCGCGTCGTGCTGCCGCGCAAAACGTGCCAGGCGGCTGAAACACACGCACATACATTAATATATTCTCGATCACATGCACATGCGAAAAAAACAACTACGCGGATGCTTGCAACGTGGGTCGTTGGACGACGCGTAGGTTCACAAGCTCCATCCAGTGTGTGTGTGTGAGTTGTGCGCGAGCGCCAAGGCAGGCGCGGTAAGAATAGAAGCACCACAGCGCGATGCAGTGTGCCGCGCGGCTACTTGTACTACCAGACAAACGAAGCGGAAAATTCAATTCAATCAAAAATAAAGCCAAATAAATGCAAAACCAACCAAAGCAAAAAGTACAAGAACAACCACGCAGTGAAACAAAAAATTGTTGCACGTAGTAAATAAATCTGCGAATCAAATTTGTGGCGCGCTTGAGTAGCTGAATTAGATTTACCCCGTTGTGGTGGTATGGTCATAAAAATGCATGTTGCATGCATAATTGTATCACCATGGGTAGACAGTGAGGCAGACGTTGCGACAGACAGTTATGCCGGCATGCACTGCGGCCATCCGGCTAGCCGCGTTGGGCGGACAGGCAGCTGACGAATAGAGGCGCGCTGAGTGTGGTACCCATTGCATTGGCGGTCTGCGTGTTGCATGGACTGTGGATAGAGCAGGCGTATTTACTAGTTGTTGCATAGGCATACAGTAGCCTAGGCGCATAATTTCGCACTAAAATTGACAGCAGCATATACATAAGTATGTAAATATGTGCGTAATTGCTAAACATCGCCAAGTACTGGGACACAGCGTGTGGTTATTGAAACAGTGGCCGTCATGTAAGTAAAAGTGGCAACTTTTTAATTCAGTATTTCACTGCAAGTAACTCGATCACACTTGAGTCACCCCGTTTAGGTTTTTAAGTTAGAAAGCCATAGTTGGTTGTGTGAAGGAGCGAGCATGTCGCTGCTTTTTATCTTGGTAAAGGTTCCGAGCCGTTCAAATATAGCTCGATAGGCGGTGAAGCTAGGGAAAGTAATTATTAACTTGTTTCTTCTTATCCAGATCCCGCCCTTTGAATGTGTTGAAACGGAATCTGCGAAACTGACTCCTGAATTGCACCAGAGGGGATTCTATCTATGGTTTTGACGAATTTGCCTGCTCTTAAAGAGTTTACTTGGGTTTTTAGTGCCTAGCTCTACTCATGCAAGAGTACGATTGGGAGAGGCGTAAGAATGCAGCCGCAGAAATTGGGAATACACACAGGTAGATAGACCTATTCTTATTTATGGCGCGTTAGTATAGGTGGAGGCGGTTCAGACCTACATACGTTTATACTTATTCTGAGAAGGTGCAAAGATACGCCTTTTACAGGCTGTGAACAACTTGCAGAGACTAGTCTTCCATTCTGGACACAGTTGGGGTGGAGTACAAAATCTACGATTACCAGATCATGGAAGTTAATATCGGCCACAACTTCGAAATCCATTTTGACGATAGAAGTGACTGAGGACTTAACCCTCTCAGGACCATAAGCTTATAAAAGCAATCTCCATATGAATTGCAAAATTTGATTCATCCCGGGCTAGGTATGTAATAAAATTATGATAAAAAACAAATTTATGTTAAAAAAATAACGTTTTAAAAATGTTCATTAATTTCAACTAAAAACAAATTTTTTACCAATTTTTTTTTCTTAAAAAATTTGAATCAAACTCATTATTTTCTTTCTAGAAAAATTAATTTTTTCTGAAACATTTTGTTTTTGATATTTTTCTAAGTTTTTTTCAATTTTGCTTTTTCCTGAAATAAGCGATTTTTTGCCTAAATTTAAATTATAACTTTATTCTAAAACAAAAATATGCTTTCTCATGTATGGTACATTTTTCATAATTTTGGTGGATATTTTTCGAAAAAACTATTTTTTCCCAATAATTTTTTTCGTAAGATATCTTAAAAATTACATTTTTACCTAAAACAATTTTTCCTAAAAAAATACTGTTTCTCCAAAAATGTTTATCCTTTTTTTTATTCGAAAAATAATTTTTTCACGAATGAAATAATTTTTCTGGATTTATTTTCCACCAAACGGGCTAACATATTGGTTATAAACTATAGATTTTTCGTGAACAAAAATTTTTTTACTCAAAATAAATTTTTTTAAAAACTCTTTTCTAAGCAATACAAATACAAAAAAAATTTTTGTATGATAAATTTTTCTAATTTTGATAAAAAGAAAATTTTTTTTCTAAAATTTCATAATACAAATAGGTAAATGAATATGAGGCACATTAAAAGCATAAATAATACTACTAAACCACAAATTTCTTATGAGTGTTTTTTTTGGGAAATATGTTTCCCTTGGTCTTTAAAGGGTTAACATTGTTTTCGAACGACGACGCCAACCAGATCTTCACAGATGGCTTTAAAATGGACATTGGAACAGTATCTCGCAAAAACTATCTTTGAGAGAGTCCTATAGGCGCGCAAATTGCTGCAGCGTATTCCAGGCTGAGATAAATACATACATATGTTTATTGTCGATGCCTTTGCAAAGCCGCCTATCTTACAGCACACACATTTTACAGGAGAGCGAAAAACGGGTTTTCTTTGAAGGCTTTGCCCCGATAGACGGTATTTTCTCTAGCTATTATTTTACAAACTTGTTGTTTTAATAACCATTTTAGGATTTTTATGCATAAATATCGGTGGTCAGAGCGCCTAGCCACAGCGGTTGGACTACTTTGAGCACCAGCACTGTACACTACTCGAAAACAATTCTCCTGTCGAGCTCCGGAAATCCAGGGTTTAAAATCTAATCTGACAACCCTAAGAGTGCCTCTATTTGCATAACGACACAGTGCTGCTAAGCCAGTGGTTGAGTCATGAGATTAAGTAATTGCTTCGCTTGTCATATTAGAGGGGGGGCCTCTATATTTATGTCGAGGAAGGCCACCAACGTGTACTGCTTGTGCTTTAGCAGGTATTTTTTTTTTATGAATTTTTTCTGTACTCATCAAATGGCAACGAAACACTGTACTCATATTCATAGATCAGTTGCTACTTTTGGCTTTAGATTTTGTGTTGATTTATTATGTGTTTTGGAGGAATTGAGGACAAGTATTTGTGTTTATGTCACTTCGGTGTAGCTGCATTGTTGTTTATTATTACAAATGTACGTGCCTCGTGCAACTTCGCTTTATGCAATTTTGATATGTACATTTACATGTACATATGTATATTCTTATTTTGCTTTTGTTTAGCTTGCAACACATTTTTCACTTCATTATGTAAGTAAGCCATTTCCGCAATTTTTCAATAGACTTAATATGTATAGTGAATATCCCAACAATGATGATAATTTGATTGCCTCTTGTGTTAGAAATGTGAGAAATTTTTACAAAAATTAAGTTATTTTTGATGTATGCAAGTGATGCAGACACTTTACGAAGACAGCGAGAGATTTAAAGGCAGTGCAGAGGGCAGATGCTAGCAGTTAAGTGCACGGAATATGTAAGAAAAATTAGAAATTAATTAGATACATACACAATTACGAATACAGTATTTTTGTACAGAAGTAATACATTGTGTAAAAGCCACGCATGCGCCGCAGCGAGTTTCCTATACTCGTTTAGACAAAGGTAGCTGAGTGCTTGAAACTAATTGTTGAGATAATTTTTCTTACCTAAGGCCTTAAGTTTATTCAAAATGCACCTATTAAGCCAGGAAATCTAACACTGTAAGCTGGCACACAGTCTCATAATAGAGCTTATTGTTGAAAAAGTCGTTAAACTCCTGTGAAATACAATACATCGAGCCAGCAAAATGCCAGCAATTTTCTTTTAATTGCACCTAAACTGCTGTAACTTCTGTTATCTTAATTTCTACAGCTCTTTTCAATTTTCTTTTACAAATTTTACAAAGCTACATACATACATTCTTACCATTCATACATTGTCAGCTTATATGCACACACTGTCAAAATTAAAAACGCTCCACATATTGACGAGTTTTAGTAATTTTTTAGTGTTACTTAATTTTATAAAATATAGTTTAAAACTTTGTACAATATTAAAAAAAATATCACAAATTTTTGTAAATATTTTAGGCTTATCAATTAGATTTCTTCAGAAAATATTAAATATGCAATTTTGTAGCTCATTGAATTTTACTATAGCAGAGTGCAAGTTTGAAGTACCTAGGACTTACCGTTAATTTTTTTTCTGACGGTGTTGTGAATTTCCTTCTATACAAAGTACCTTGTGCTCACACAATTAAGCCACTGTATCGTAAAAATATGTTAAAAAGTAAAAGCAAAAGCAAGTAAAGAACGTTATAATTTATGGTTCGCGGAAATGTTGAATTAAACCATTTTGGAGAAACTACAAAGAACATGAAATCATCTACTTAAAAGAAAATTATTGAAAAATAAAAAAATTGGCAAAAATAAAATTTCAACTCCATGTGAAAGGTAAATTAAATGGGAGTGTCAAAATGTGACGGAAGTAACAGAAGTTTTACATTTTTGCAGAGGCAGAGTCCGTAACGCTGTCCAATATTATAAAAACAACAAGACTTTTGACAAAAAGCCAAAGTAAAGTACCCCAAATGAAGGTTGGCAAATAGTCCCGATGAATTTGAGGCATCCACTGATATAAGGGCTCAAGTGGAGCAGTGCCATAATGTGAAAATATCAGCTCAAACAGTCCGCCGACGACTGCAGGAAAATTCCTTTTATGGACGAATGGCAAAACGTAAACCAAATTTGTCGAAAAGGAACATCTTAAGAAGCAGTACCATCCTAAAGATTCGAAATTCTGGAACCGGGTCGTGTGGAGTTATGAGTCCAAGTTTAATATATTTGGCAATAATGGCAGACCCTATGCCAGGCGCCCACCATTGCGGAAATTGAACCCCAGGTACTCAAAAAAAAAATTGTTAAACATGGTAGGTCTTCCGTAATGATATGGGGGTGCTTCACTGCATATGGATTAGGTTCAATTATTCAGATTTAAGGAAAAAATACAGTTGTATTTGCAGGAATATTTTAGCGGAGCATTTAAATGGGGACTAAGCGGATAACTTGACCCTAGCTTCTTGATCTTCCAGCATGAAAAGGAACACATGCACTGCTCTAGGGTCGTACTTTTAACACTCTACATCAAATTTCTCGAGCTGCCCGCCTATTGCCGTAATTTAAACCCTATAGAGAATCTATGGGGTATTATCAGGAGGGAAGTTGCAGGGAGAAAACCAGCGAATGAGACCTCTTTAAATGGAAAAATGGTGAAAAATTACTCCGGCAGGGTAGTATTTCTTCAAAAAGGTTTCCCAACTAAGTACTAGTCCATATAGGGTATAATTTTTCTCGCAGGTGGCTTAATTGTATGACCGCTAAAACCCTGTACCAACGAAGAAAAAATTGCTTTATGTTTCAACATTATAATTTAAATTGCAAAAAAAAAATAAAACACATTAGGGCTATTCGCGATCCGGTGCAAATGGCCTAGCATCATTGCATTGCAAATTTGTATTGCAAATTATTTGCAATACATAAACAAAATACACGCATTTGCATTTGTCATGGCTTGACAAATTTGCAATACCTAAAATCCATAGCATAAAAATGCTATGCATTGCATTCATAAACAAAACCAAAGCTGATGCACAAAAATTGTTTTGCAAAAGCTTTACCATGACAGTTTAATAAAGGTCGCTCACAATCCATGGCATATTTCTGCAATTGCATAAATTTGTCAGCTCTTATGCACCGAATCGCGAATAGCCCTATTGAATTTATATGCATTTTTTTAACTTTCACTTGAATGTACTAAAATACAATGAGCCACGAATCTTTCTAAATAAAAAGCTTGAAGTTTTTACAAAAGTTCGTTGATTTTTTGAATGTTGCATTAAGTTTGTTAAGGAATAAACTATATTAAAAAAATATATAAAAATAAATTACGTATATATAGCAAACAAATTAATTCTTAAAATTTGTCAACATAATTTTGAAACGAGGTGTACAATGTACATCTGCCTTTTTACAAAAACAAAAAAAATGTTGAATTTTCTGTTAACTTTTACGCATCGCTGCTATACATAAGTGACAATAATTTATGTGCCCTCGCATTAACAAAATTATAGTAATATGTAGTATAGATAATAATGAAGTTTTGTATGTATGTGGATTCCAACATGTTAACATCGTTCATTTTTGCAGTGAGCTAATTTGCTGCAGGCGATTGACCTGTGTACCTGTGGTTCTTCCTACACGTTGCAGTTTTACTTACGTACGAACATGTATATATGTATATATGTAGGTACATGAGTTATGCATATTTTATGCTGTTAAAAACTACCATTTCGCAGAGCCGATAAAAATTTGCATACAAAAGACGACATGTGTTGTTTTGTCTAGAGATAAAACGGCGAACAAAGGTTGCTAATGCAAGGGAAGGCAGCATGTTTTTTTCTTGAAGGTACAAAAGCTAGACACAACAGAAAAAACCTTGTAGTTTGCTTTGCTGCTTTACCAATTTAAAGAACTTTTTTTTATAGCTGGAAGAACTGTTTATGAAAGCCTTTAATTAAACACTTAAAAACATTTATGACCGAGAAACCGAGTGAGTTTAAAATACTGCTTAGATCACTTTGAATTTCAGGAAGTTACTCCGTACAAACACTTCATATCTCTCGAGAAATATTTTTTTTTTGGTATAAAAAATTTAAAAAGGAGAATAATGTGGAGGATAAACATTTTGGAGGAAGTTCTTTTTAGGAAAAAAACATTTTAGGGAAGAATATAATTTTTAACATGTATGTAAATTTATCATAAAAATAGTTTTTTTTTCATTGCTTAAAAAAATTATTTTTAAGAAATTTTGTTTTGAGCAAAAAATAGTTTTTTATGAAAAACCCATAAGTTAAAAAAAAAATATGTTAAAACGAATTAGAAAATAAATTACAATCAGAAACGAAGACTTTTGGAGAAGAAGAAATTCCATTAAAATTATTTCTTTCGAGAAAAGTTGTTTTTGGAAATAAAAATAAAAAAAAATTTTTAGGAGAAAAATATAATATTTAAGATTTTTTACAAAATAAAGCTATGTAGGAAAAATAATTGTTTAGAAGTTTAATATCTACTAAAATTATGAAAAAAATTACCATACATTAATAAGAATTGTGGCTATAAGATACAAGGAAGCTCGCCTGACCGTCGGTGGCCCAATCAGTGCCAAAAATACCTAGCCGGTTTTGTCTAGATTTTGCTGAGCTGGCTTGTGTCCCTCCTATTCCAAGAGTAATCTAGCGATAGTCAAAGGTACTTCTTGCTCTGAGAAAATCCCTTTTTGCCTACCAAAAAGCCTTTGCGGTGTGATGGTGGAGTGACATTCCTTGGCCAGATATAAACCTTTGGGCCGTTCCAGTTACGAATACCCGACTGTCGTGGGAACGCGAAGAAATACCTCAGTCATACAGCTTCTTGCGAAAGCATCGTGGCCTGGTATTCGTACCAGATTTATTGTAATTAGAAAATATTTCGAAAGATCGAAAGTTAGATACATCAACAGTGGGGCTGTTCTGCAACGAGTTAGCGATAATTTTCGGATCGATATCTTTGCTTGCGACATTCATAGCACAAAAATTGTAATTTGAGCGCTTCGTAATAATTGCGGCGATTCGTAAGTTATACAAATATTAAATAATATCCAGAAATATTATATACTATCCCTAAATACTGCTAAATTTGAATGCATAAAATTAGCAGCTTGTCAATTTAAGGTGGGATACACACTTAGTATTTTTATTATCACTAAGAGCAGCTGGAATATGAAAATTCAATTCACGGTGCCCCTCAGCGAAACACAAAAGTCCTTTAATTTCCCGATTAACTACCTAGTATCTAAAACTTTCCTACATCTTCTTTGTTTGTCGCCTTGTGATCGCCATGAACATGAAATTCTTGTGCTTAATCAACACATCTGCATAAAGTTAACGCAAATTAACTGACAGTTTTAAAACAACAGGAAGGCGCTACTTATATGATGGTAGGTAGGTATGCAAGGAGCATAGTCCTTGAACTGTAACTGGTGCAATAAACAAAATTTACACAAGCAAGTGACAGCCCACACATGCAACTTAACAGAGAGCTACGACAACAACTGCTTGTAATTTTTAAAATTTGCATTCAGAGCAAAGTTAGTAGGGCTTTGTGCATTTTCGTTTTGTTTTTTTTTGTTTTTTGCTATAACACTTCGCACCGCGGCCCATCACCAGCAATGACATCTGTCAATGGAGACAGTTGCACGACATGCAAGCGAGCTGTCCATAAAAAAATTTTTATTTTATTTTTTACTTGGTATTGTACGCAAATGCAGTAGCCGGCACGTTTGTAAATTGAACTTATAAATAAACTTTTGTATGTATTTACTTATGTAAATAAATATATATTTATTTCAGTAACATGAGGCAATGCATGAAGATGAGACAATTGATCAAAGAGTCTCTCCGTTGATTTTTAATTAGTCCAATATTTGTTGTAATGGAAGAATAATTCCATGAGACTTGGTATGCATAGTTTGTCAGTTAACAGGGAAAGGCTCGAATGACCGTGAAATGTGTAGATGAAAAATTCAAAAGCACAACCTTTACTAGGTAACGATCTTGAAAAGAAGTGGTCTCCTTGCAAAATAAGCCAGTATCACTAGTTCTAGAAACCTACGCTAAATGATGTCACGCTGAAGCATGCTTACGATTGATTGATTACCTGCTGGCTATCATTTTGGAAGAAAGTATAGAACTATGAGGAGGTAAGAAGTTGTATTTCTTTAGGCGGGCCGAAGTGGGAAAGCTGAGCCATCACTGGCGGGCAAGATGCTACCGATATAGAAAACATCGTCCCTGAAAAAAAACCATGCTATTCAAAATCTCTGAATTTAACGCCCAGACGTCCCCTCATGATATCGATAACATCGCCCTCGAAAAACAACCCTGCTCTTCATAATCCTTGACCCTAACTCCCAGGGCACCACAGTGGCCCGCGAATGAAGTTATAAAGCTGCCGGACGAACTACACAAAGTGGCCCAAGTCACTTCAACAACGACCAACAAAAACCTCAGAGGTGTTTCTCTACGACCACCCCTGATGATCGGTTGAACTATCTAGAGCCATCCAAATCAAGTTCGATAAACAAATGAACAAAAGTACCATAGCCGGATGTGCAATATGTAAAAAAAATATCCCCATCAGATGTCCGCTGCGCCTCTAAAAGTACTTACATATATGGCCTTGCAAGCGTTATCCAGCCCAAAACTTTTGCAATTAGCGGGCAGTGAGATACATCAAAGAGAATGCACCCGCGAGAATGCAAGTGAGTGTATTCTTAGATAGATAAGCGGCTACTGAGGTACTGTCTTCTAGTGGATTACTGCAGCAGGGAGATGGCCTCAATTTGTGATCAAAACGAAATTACCCTAATATAAGTCTCGGAATATAGGGACATTTACGGAGACTGCACTCTGCACTGAATGTGTTCCACGCGGTGGACATGTGTGCTTCACTCAGACAGTATCGTATAGGATTACGCAGCAGTTTTGGGTGTTAAAAAATCAGGACTCTTCTAGGAATGAGCAAAGCGAATACCAACAAACTCACGGCAGTCTGCCCAGGCACTGGCCCATTGGGATACATGCTGAAAGGATTGGTTTACCTTTCAGCACCTATTGAAGCTACGAAACGGATCAACGAAAACAGTCGATCACATACGTTAACTGCCGCATTTGGGATCTGGTTAGTCATCAGACCGTTTTTATTTGAAAATGATTCCGTTAACGTTGTTAGGGTGAACGGTGAACGTTATCGTGACATGATAACAAACTTTATATAGCCTGAATCAGATGATATAGCCCTATTTTGAACAAAGTTCCCAGAACACATTATCTTTCGAAACAACTAGGTTAAATGGCCGCCGAGAACTTGAGATTTGACACCGTGGAACTTCTTTCACTGGGACTGGACTGAAGAACGAAATCATACGCCTTATAAATGATATTCAGCCCGAACTATTCCGAAAAGTCATGAACAATTTTGATATGCGCAACCTATGTTGCCAGAGGAGTCGTACGTAAATGCCATAGACTAAAAACCATGACGAAATAAAAAAAAGAATTTCGAAAAATTTTGTTGGATTTTATTTATAAAAGGAAAGTATGCGCTCTTATTGAATTACTCTGTAGTTGTCTGACAAACTTCTGGGTGTTTTTCTGCAATGAAAAGTTTTTTTCAAAACCCATTTCATTTTAATTTAAACTTCGGCCAAAAAATTAGAGAAGTGTTGACCACAAAGTATCAATTTTTTTATTTTATTTGGCGAGATATTTATCTTCAAATTTAGGAATATTTACTACAAATATTTTTCCCCTACTGGTCGGTTTCCCACGATTTTGTTGTGCCGCAGCGTTGCATTCGATGGTGAAATGCGTTGTTGCTTATCGTGAGTATTGTATGGCTGTGTATGTGCTTAGCACCAACATTCCGCGAATACGCCCACCAACTGCTTCTCATATTCCTCGCTACACATACATATCCGCTTACATTTCTTTTTATTTATTTTTCCACAAGCGCGTCGAAATTCCGCGAAACGTGCTGACGCGTCGGCGCAACTACCTGTCCTACGAAGCGCCAGCGCTGATTGCCTAGCGATAACGAACAAATAAAGCAAGTAAATATACTACGCAAACAAAGAGAAGCGAATGTGTGGTTAGCTGATAAAAAAGAAATATTTAAATAAAGTCAAAAGGGGAGTTAGTTCAAAGAGAAGCTGGCAGGAAGGTAGGAAGTCATGGTCCAGCAACAGCGGTCAGCGACGGTGAGTAATATTAGGCGCGCGCGTACGTTAAATTTTCCAACCAACATAAACGCAGTTATGCAAACTCTTTCCGCTTTGCGTGTAAACGCATTCAAAATTGGAGAAATCGCGATATTTACTGTCATATAAGCCACATATTACAAAAAAGTCGTGCGCGCAAATTCTGGCGGCAAAAAACAACATGCGTTGCCTTGCGCATGCAATCGGCGCGCGCGCCTTCCTCATACATTCCGCGTAAGTAAATGAATAACTAAAATCATCAATTCACATAAATAAAGTCATCAATCCAAAAATAAAGCAAAGTAAATAATTCGATGAAATGCGAAGCGCGACAACGCCATCAGCTACAGGTTAATCAACAAAGGCGTGATGACCGAAAGCGGTAGTGGTGACAACAGCAACCGTAACCGCTTGAGGTGGACAAAAAAGAGACCAGTAGTACAGTAAGGGGGCGCGCGCGTTCGGCGCATTTTCAGCGCATTACTCATAACGCGCGATAGCGCGCGTTCAACGGTAGAGGGGAGTGAGAGATCATGAAGCATAGCAGCGGCGACAAAGAGATAAAGCGAAGCATGCACGTAAAAGTGGGTGATTCGAATTGTACGAATATCACTACAAAGCTAAAAATAGCTAATGGCAAGTTTGCATTTTAGCAGCGCGGGTGAATAGCACTGCTATCGTAAAGCGATCGCCGCGCGCGTTGACTTTTTGCAGTGGTTTTTGGAAAATGCTCACCGCGCGCCCCGCCGCACTAAGACGCGCGTGCTATTGTTATAGTTTTATTATTTTATCCGCTATTTCTATTATTTTAGTAAGGTTTTTGCCATGTTTTTTCTTCTATTTGCTTTATTACGCGTCACCGCCTACACTTTTCTTTTGCTGACTGTTTGTTATTATTACTGTGACAAATGCTGCTGGCTTTGTGCCCTTGGCACAGGTGACACTACAAAGCGTTTTGTTGTAAGTGGGAATTGCGCTTACGCGCGGCATAATACCAGTGAGTTTAGGTCAACTTTTGTAGTTCGCTCACGTTTCCGACCGCCACTGATTTATATCGGCCACTTATGTGAGGCACATTGTCTTTTGTTGTTGTTAAAAGGTGTGGTAGCAGCTGAGATGTGTCTTTGTTTTCCCTAATAAAGAGTGAAAAATTACGGATTTGACTTATGTACTGGTTGCGTGGGTTGGTTTACGTCATTTGAGTTTGAGTGAGGTCAGGGTTCGGGCATGCTGCAAATTAATTTGCATAAACTAAAATTTTCAATATACTGGCTTTTACAAAATTATACGTCAACCTTGATGTAATTACACCTACAGATTTACGCTACCGCCAGGTGATATTTTATGTCAGAAAAAGCTCGATGTTTTGCCATTGCCTGCCGAGGAAAATATTTTTTGAGTGGATCCTTCCGATCAATAGACGTTCCTTTTACTATCTAGCCAAGGGGGCTGCTAGTCCTTTTCCTAACTAGTTCAAAAAAGTATCCAATAATGTAATTTTCTATAGAAGCTCCGAAGCTAGGAATCTAACTAAATTCATTCAGGGTTAAATATCACTCAACTTAGTGGCCGTAAAATGTTCTCCTAGTTCCTAAAGCTATATTTGATACGTGAATATGGTACTCGATGCAAAAGTTAAGGGCTCCGTAAAGACGGTTCTAAGACCGAAAAGGAAACTGATGCTGGTTGGGAGCCAGGTTAGGTTAGGTTAAGGTGGTTGTCCCTGGTCAAGGGACTCACTCACTTTGTGATACCACTGCGATCGGTAGCGGCAGATTCTAGTCCCGGAGAGCTCTTCCCAACTGATCTAAAAGTACGAACCCCAGTGCATAAGCCGCAACCTGGAAAAAGCTGGTCCTCTTCCATCCAGCTGTGATAAAATGGGTCTGGAAAGATATTTAATATCACCTACAAGAAGCGAGAGATCCGGCTTCACGAGCCTTAGAAGATCCCGTCTCTGATCCACCCTCGACCAGAATGAAGTCGTAGTACCACAAGCTCTGGTTTTCCACCAGCGTAACACACGGTAACAATGCGACGCGATCGAAAGCAAGCTAAAACATTCCCATATAAGCAAGTTATTTTACGCTGAAATTTTTTCAAACGCAGTAGGAAATCAAAGATGTAATTAAGAACAGATGCGGGCATTTGTTATGGTCCACAGTTTTCTTTGACAAGGTCCCAGTAATCTCAACCTGCGCCATACTGAACCTGGAAAAGCATTTTTTATACACTTTCTCACTCATATTTTACACTATCCAGATATTAAAAGCGAGAAACAAAGTATTAATGCGTTGAGTGAAATATCACTGCTTCATCGAAGCGCAGGAATGAGGCTTAGATGTCGATATTGCCGACCGGCCCTCACATGCAACAATTAACTAAGAGGAACTTGAAAATGTCCTCGCTGAACGAGCCGGTGTCTTATGCGGAGATCGACGCGTCGACAAATTCTTGACTACGCCCCAGCTGGCCCATCTTCCCTTTCGCTCATCCATCCCTTCATCCACCTTAATACATATAATACATATCATGCGGTTTTATACAGTCTGTTTGCTATTTGCTTAATGCTAATGCTTAAACGACATTGGGCCGACTCGGTGTGCCAGGAGTAAAGGGCATCGACAAAGCCTTGGTCGATTTGTCATATGCACTTTATCTTACCCCCGCTGCACTATTCTTCGAACTTATGGAGAAGGTTTGCTTTCCCATGCATAAAATTGTCGAGGAAACTCTGCTCCGCTTCAGCCAGGCGACGGTTTCCGAGTCGGTCGTAGGTACCACTAGCCGCAGAGTGCCAACTAACACTTTCTCACGAGTTTATAAAGACGGTGCGAGCCGACGCCGACTTTTTCTTTCGCTTGAAGACCAACTCGTTCTAATTCAGCTCGAGAGGGGGTACCCTCTCTAGTCAAGTGGTACTTATTTTCAGCGGTCCAACTCTCTAACAACAGATCCTCTAAACTTTTTCATAGTTAATAGCATTTTTACCTCAAAGCATTTCCGTACTACTCCTAGTCTTCAGGCCAAGTTAATTGAGATTTCCCAATTCTCGCTAGCACAATCAATCTGACAGCTACTGTAGTAGTTTGCGCAATCTGTGTACTGTAAAAGCTGCCAAAATAGTGACAATTCGAAAAATAAAAGCAAAAAGGAAATATATAAATACTTGCTACCAGCTTTACAGCAAAACGGGCCAGCACGTCCCTTTTGGTTATTTAGTTGTTGTTTTTTTTTTTTTTTGTACTTCATCATTCGCAGGTTAAACGGCGCAACGGTTGCGGCAGTTAATTTTAGCACAAGCACGAAATGAGTACATCAAAATGTAAAGATCTCACGATTTTTCTACTTCTTATTGTGCTGAACTCATAAAAACTTGGCGCTGTATGAATGTACATAGTATGTCAACAAAAAAAAAAACAAAAAAATAACTGCTCTATGTACATTAGGCATATGACCTTTTTTTATGAATATACCTAAGTGGGGAGGATGGGAGGATGAGGAATGATGAAAAACCAGAAAAAATTACGTTTTCGTAAAAATTTGGTATAAGAAGTTCCCGCAGAAAGTTCTCCGGGGATAAAAAAATTGTACTGAAAAAAATTGTACTGAAAAAAAAACTAATAGTGACACGATATTCTGACCAGTTTTGGCTATTTTTCTTTTTTGTTTAAAGCTTATTATCATAAATGCTAAATTTTAAAAGTTAGAAAAATTCAACAAAATTTTAACAACAACAACAAACTTTTTACTTTCATACAAAGAATTTTTTTGTATGGAAGAAAATAATAATACCATCGGCAAAAAAATTATAAAAAATCAATGCGAACTCTTAGCCACTTGAAACTTGCATAGCTAAAATTTAATGGGCTTATGATTTTCTTACAAAAAAATAAAAAGTTGATTGAATTTTTCTAATTTTTCGACAAATTAAGCTCGAAATTTCGGAAATTTTTTACGAGATTTTCGAATATCATCATGAAATAAAAAATAGCTTTCTTTTTTTCGATAAAGAATGTAAAAATATACATTTCATACCAAAATAAAATATTGAAGTGTAAATTTTGCATGGAATGACCCATATATGTGGGATTAGTTTACGGACAGTACTTACGATGCTAGGACTAATTG
>NW_023458559.1:30224384-30253143 GCF_013731165.1 Rhagoletis pomonella
CGCGTTTTTGTATACGAAGAGGATGAAACGGGAAGGCCATTCCTACATATATATGTATGTTATTTTTTTTTTAGTGCAAATTATTTTCTGCCTAGCAATTTCCTGCAGGAACTTTTTGTACGTTGGGTTTTCATCATTCCTCATCCTCTTCTCATAGATATATTTAATTTGAAAAAAAAAAAAATTATATGCCTAATGTACTTACTTATATATGAAGGTCCCATTTCAGTTATTTTCGTTTTGACTCGCGTCGCTTTTTCTTTTTCCCCTTTACCACATTCGAAGCCAGAACCTACTTTGTACTCTTTGCTTTTGCAAAAACTTTCTTGCTACCGGCTAACTGCCTAAATGGCTTGCAAGCTAACTGACTAACTGCCCAACTGACTAAAAGTACTCGTATATAGTAGTTACATATATGCATATGTCTACCATTATTGCTATTTTATGACCAAGTGAAGCATTCATTGTTGGAGCCATTCTCCGCGTACACAAAATTTACGAGTTCATTTGCTGGTTCTGTATGCGAGCATTATAAGATTTTACATTGTTTTCATGAATTTTCCTTCCGTGCTCTTCTATGTATTGCAGATCATTGTCCGACTCGCTTGTTTTTGATCATTACTTCGTTTTCTTTACCTATTTATCTTCTTCTTTAGCTGTATTTTTTCATCACCTGTAAAGCACCAACTATGTACTATTTATGATGGGTTCTTTCATATTCCGTGCACGTTCCGCTCGACTGTCTGCATACTTTATCACCTCACTGTTATAGGTTAGTCAGCGAGTTAGTTAAAATTATGTTGGCAAGCATGTAAATTGTACACTTGATTTTTATTGTTCTAAGCAGAGTGTTCAAATTAAGGCTATTAAAAACGAACACAGTTCATACATCTAAACTGCACTCCAGACATTGGAGAGCCCTCTCGATGCCAGGTCACTCCGAAGTATCTGGTAATGAGACAGCTGAACGTTTGGCTACAAAACTTTCAGACCAGGTTTACCTTGGTCGGCAATCAGTTATAGCACAACAACCATCTAAGCCACCGCCAGAAATTGGGGAGAGTTTGAGGGTGTGCGAATGGGTAAAGCTCTTATTGCTTGCATTGCCAGATGGCAACTTATGGGCTTGCTGACTGGTCACTTTTCGTGGCACAAACACCTGACTGCGATCGACATATTACCCTTCCTGGCTTGAAGAGGATGACACGACCAAAGAGACGGACGAAAACGCACTCCTTAGCGATAGTCCTACATACGCTTAAAAATAAGCGCGGGCGAAGCGTTTAACATGAAGAGCTGTAAACTTTTAATAACACTGGTCTACAAGGGTTTTGCGAATAAGACGGGACCTGGTGTTTCCGAACGGATTTTTCGTGCTGAACACGAATCTGGGGTCCAAAACTTCCCATCACGTCACGTTTTCGAGAAAAAAGGGGTTGAAACCCCTAAAAACAGCGTTTTTGGCCATTTTTGAAAAATTGTAGAGCTGAACCCTGACGTGCTACAAACTTTGTATATGTCAGAAATTAAAGGCTAAATCGTGCCCTTTCGAATGAGCCCTATGCCGAATTAATCGCATGCACCCTTAGATCAGGGGGTGTATTTGTGTCTAGGAGTCCAATTTTTATATCCACCATATTCGACCCGTCATCTTAAATTTTTAAAATCTAACTGCAGATTCGTAATCAGCGACTTTTAATATAGTTAAAACCTTGGCATTATTAATTTTCTATGATCGTTTAAGATTAAATTCTTTCTGTGATCAATTTTTCCTGCACCCCTAAACACAAATACACCCCCTGCTTTAAGGGTGCACGCGATCAATTCGGCATAGGGCTCATTCGAAAGGGCACGGTTTAGCCTTTAATTTCTGATATATGCAAAATTTGTACCACGTCAGGGTTCAGCTCTATAATTTTTCGAAAATGGCCAAAAACGCTGTTTTTAGGGGTTTCAACCCCTTTTTTCTCGAAAACGTGACGTGATGGGACATTTTTGACCCCGGATTCGTGTTCAGCACGAAAAATCCGTTCAGAAACACCAGGTCCCGTCTTATTCGCAGAAAAAAAGTTGAAATTTGTAGACCAGTGTAATGTTCACAAAAGAAAAACTGCTGAATTTCACAGATGCCCTCACAAGACAATATACTAATAGATACTTATGTAAAAAAGAAATCTTGGCAAACTAAAATAAAAGTATATGTGCACTTTTAAAATAAATGTATGTATGTATTTAGGTATGTCCAATTTTAAATTACCGAAACTTATATTCAAATTTTAAAGCAGAAAACTTTCATGTCCGAATTTTCAGTTGTAAAGAACTTATGTCGTTTTTAAATGGCCAAAATTGTATGCCTAGTAAACAAAATTTATGTATGCTCAGGTTATAAATTATTAAAAATTGAGGTCAGTTTTGACCAAAAATTGATTTTAAGCTTTTGAATCGCCAAAAATTTATCTCCAGGTTTTAAATGACCAAAAGTTACAAATGTAAAATTTTTAGGTTATCAAAAATTTATGTCCGACGTTTAAGAAGAGAAAAAATTTTTCTAGTTTATGAGTTTTTCAAAAATAAGGTTCAGTCTCTAAACTCAGCAAAAGTTTATGTCAAATATAAATTATATATTATATATATATAAATTGTCAAAATTGATGTCCAGCTTTAATAACCAAATTTAGGTTATATTTTCAAATAACCAAACATTTATGTTCAATTTAAATTATTAAAATGTTATATCCAAACTTAGTATTATCAAAAATTGTTACGGTTTTTAAATTACCAAAATGTATGCCCAGTTTTTAAATTTAAAAAATTGTATTGCAAGATTTATGTCAATTTCTGAAATGGCTACATTTTTGTTCAGCTTTTATATTACCAAATACTCATAACCGGTTTATGAGTTACCCAAAAACGTACGTCCAGTTTTAAGTTACAAAAAATGTACATATATATGTCCAGTTTTTAAATGGCCAAAAATTGACTCCTGCCTTCGAATAACTAAAACTTTATGTCCAGTTTTTAATGACCAAAAAGTTATGTTCAGTGTTGAATATACAAAAAATTTATTTCTGGCGCTTGAGTTCCCAAAAACCTTTCATAAGCCAATTGTCAATTCTGGCAACTGTCTTGAAAGCTCTTTACTGTCTTTCGAAAGACAAATTGAAAGATCTGCTAACGAGGAGGCCTTCGCTTATTCTGTTATTAAAAATGTTTACATACATTTATACATATATATGTTTTTCTTTTTAAAACAGTAGCAACTAAAAATACAAAAAAAAAAAAAAATAAAGAAAGAAGAAACCAAATAAAAAAGCAAAAATTGATTAAATACAATTTAAAATTAAAAGAAATTAAACAACATTTTTTTCTCTAGAACAATAAAATCACAAAAAAAAAATTTAAAAGAAAATTTAATTAGGTAAAAAAAATCTTTCAAAACAATAAAATATAAAGAATAAAAAAAAATCAAGTCATAAAAAAAGAAAAAAAAAATATATAAAAAAGAAAATACTTTCCTACAAATTACACATTTGGAACTAAAAATATTTTTCTTTAAAAACCAATCTAAAAATTAAAAGAAAAATTTAATAAGAAAATTGTATCAAGAAAAAAACAAAAAAAAACACTTTCCTTAAGATTAAAAGAAATTAAAAATATTTTTTTTCTATTTAAAACCATGAAATCTAATTAAAATCCAGTGTAATAAATTTCTTAAGATCAAGCGAAATTAAAAGGAATATATGTATATATAATTCTTTTTAGAACAACGAAATCTTATAATTAAAAGAAAATGAAATTAAAAAAGAAAAAAATTTAAATAAAAAATTTATAAAAAAATCCGCTCCCCGAGGACTCGACCTCGTATATCTCACGCAAAAAAAACTAGTATACAAGCGCCTTCTGGCAAAAGAGCTTTTCACCACGATTAGTGAAGTGAGAGGGCTTTTTGGTAAGACTTTTGAGCTAGAATAACAAAAGTCTTTCGAACTATCTTGCCATCTGTCTTTCATTTGTCTTTTTACTTTGTTAGCCAAAATTTCTTTGTTAAGAAGCTATTGCGACTGACATTTGGACAAACGCGTAAAAGGATTTTGATGCAAAAAGTTGATTTGAAAAAAAAGCTTCTCCTGTGGGACATGTCTTGGACGTGACTGACCTACATATATATGTATTATTATCTCATGCAAATTTTCTACTTCTAAGACAAGCTAAATCAGGTAGGGTGTAAACTTTGGCTGTTGCATAAAATAAGAGTAAGGAATCGAGCACCGAAGGCCAATCAATTCAAAAGATCCGAAACAAGGCTGTTTCTTTTTCTAAATTTGCCAACCCGCTATGCACTTATGTATGTACATACACAAGTATGTTCAACGATATGAATGCCCATAAACATAATAATTTCAACTTTTATTAAAAACACCTTCACTTTCCTTTAACATTGGCCTACATTTGGTTCCACGCAAACATTTAAATAAATGTGTGACATTTTTATATGTACAATGACAACAAAAGACGCGTCATCTTTGTGAGCCAAAAATGGTGATGTCATCTGCATAAGTGTGTAATTAATAAATTTGTTGGCAAAACCATAATTTCCAATTGTTAATGAGTGCACTTGGGCATTTATACGGCTAAATAAATAAAAAATAAAACGAATAAAATAAACAAGAAAACATATCGAACAGTGCCCACAGTTTAGTTTGTTGTATTTTTTCTATTTAGCACACTTGAAAAAAAAAAAAATATGTGTCAACGCGGCACACGCGCACAACCACACACGCATTGACTTTCGCGCCGGAAATAGACGAGTGGCAAAAAAAAACAAACAGCAAAGCCACGCACATTTTCGGATAAAATCTGAAATACTTTTGAATGCATTAAATTTGTACGAATGTATGCATTTAAGTAATACAAATTCACCTATAAACAAACATATTTATGCATATAGATATGTATGTACGTTTGTTTGTATGTTGTTGAATGGAAGTAGACCACTCTAAACCCGCCAACCAACGCTTGACGACGAACACTCGACTGCACAGCCAGCGCACAGTGCTAATAAATCAAATTCACTTCCGTTGCGAAAACGAAAATTTACTATTAATGAATGAATGAATCAATGAATGAGCAAATGTGTGCAGCGGTAAATGGATGGAATGGGCATTGTGGAGTGCGTGGAATACATTTTTTTTGTTTTTGTTTTGAGAGGCAAAGAAGCTGATGCAAATTTGCATATTCATGTGTAGACATACATATGTATGGATGCACATTAGACTGGGTCGCGAAATAAAGACTGCAATTAAACCTTAGTTTGAAAGCTTACTTTCTACCTAATCTCGATTTCAAAATTTGATATTTTTGAGTACTAATTATAAGTATGTACATCGAAAACTTTTTGCTTTAGTATGGGGACCAACCAACTCTTTGCAAAACAATTTCGAAAAAAAAATTGTATTGCTTTTGCCGAACGGATGGTCGCATTTTTATATTTTTTCGCGACAAGAACTGAGATCTGGTGGGTAAGCATTACAAAGGGGTACTAGAGGTAAATGAGCTTTAGAATAAAAAAATTGTTTCTTCGAGACAGGAACATGGATGTATCATATTTTAAGATTTGTTTGTAAGTGCCGAAGATATGTATGCTAAAAATGTTTGGGTTCCGTCGATAAAATTTTCAAACATTTTATGTAGAACTTTCAAGAGTAAACACTTCTATCATCTGAGGTGATCTTTTAGAAAAAATATTTCTAACAACTAATTGTAAATAGTTATAAAAACCCGCTTTTTGTGGTAATTTTTAAATAGCTCCAGCTCCCGTAGTTCTTAATATTTTTTCGAAATATTTTGGCAGAAGTCTTTAAATATAATAAACTTTATATTTCCAACTGAAAAGCAGTTCCATTTTTTTTTTGTATGGAGAGTAATGCACCCTAATACTTGTATACATGCATACATATGTACATTCTCGTATTGCTGTTGGACTAACTATCCGACAAATTAATATGTAACAATAATTTACGCTAATGAGGGCGAGTGGGCAAATGGAAAAGTAGAAAGAAGAAGAAGCAAATAAACAATCCCACATGCGAATTGAAAATTTAGAAAAAACTAAATTTGAATAAAATATTGCGTAATTAGGCGTTTAATAATAAAAAAATATATTGAAGTCAAAACGTGCGTGAGTGTTATTTCCATTTTTTTTTTGTGAGAACAGAGTGTGCTACGCTAAATTACAATAATGGCAATAAAATTACAACAATAACAATAACTAGGCGTTAAACATGAAACTTGAGACTTCGAACACTTTATGTACACCTATTTTTGGCTAAAAACTAGTCAAGCTGTCAAAGTGAACATGCGCGCACTTGCCAAAAGTGGCAAGACAATTTGATGTCGCTGTTATTGTGACACATCTGTTAAAAAGTGGCAGCTTCCGTTCTTTGGTGAGCAAAAAAAAAATAAAATAAAATTAATAAAAAGCATAGTACAAAAATTTTAGTTAAAATAAAACTAAATAAAATAAAGTAAAATAAGTGCACTGATGTATGATCTGGGTATGCAGTTACGGTTACAAGATTATACCCAATTCCGACGAACCTCACTAACGTAATAAGGAGTGAGATTTATGGATATGTTCCCAGAATGCTAGGGCCCTATGTAGGAATTACTGCATGTTTTCTAAAGATATAGACCTTGCTTGAGCGAAGGCTATGAAACCTAGCTACGATAACACAATTCCTATGAAGTCTAAATTCAACATCTTCAAACTAATTTCTGCGCAGGTTTCGACAAAGTGTTGAGAGTTATGAGACCAAATAGCACTTCTCGTGATTTTACTGTCGGAACATTTAGCTATCACGAGCGCAAATCTGACAACGGATGATAGACTCCGTCATGACAGTAATGTCGGACAACAGTTGATCAAAGAACTAAGAACCAAAGACACTTCACCTTGTGATGGAAGTTAGATGCGCCTCGAGAATTCTTAACCAAAAAAAATACCGCATCAATTAAATAGGTCTTGCCAGTTTCGGAAAAGTTATCTTAAGAGTCAAACCACGGCTGAATTTCAGCTGACCGCTTTCGAAAAAACCTATCCACTGTTATGTTTTCCACAAAGCTCTATGTACATTAACGATAATCCTATCCTCGGAAATCTTATATCGATGTTTTTATAGTTGCCTTAACTAAGCAGGGCCTCAACTTTAATCTTGCTTTAAGGTACGTATATTAAGCTGGCAGGCCATAGCCACGACACACAAATCTAACCTATTGTGTATTAAGTTGCCAATTAGATACAATATTCCCGATTTATTTGCTCGTTACGTGTAAAAAATACGAGCTCTCTGCTAAGTTAAGTCTTAGTATATTTAGTTGCTAATTAGTTGCTCGCAGACTACATTATTTAAATTATCGCCTCCTCATCCCGTATCACCACATCAACTCCCTCACTACTGCCAAAATATGATGAAGTCAAAAAGAGATCATCAGAGAATTTAAATTATGGTGTATTTTTTGGTAACTACCGCTGGACCGCCGATCCTCCCCTGGGCGTCACCAGAACATGCTCGTGGGTGGGGAAAAATTGCGGGATATTTAGTTGCTAATTAATTGCTCGCAGAAAATGTAGCTAATCATATTCTCCTCAGCTCAACCCCGACTGCTTTATTTGAAATATAATGTTTTTAGAATATTATTTAGAATGCGTTTGCTTTTAAACGATTAAGTATGGATATACATTTGAAATAATACAACGATATGTTGGGGCTTTTGCTACGCAATCGGTTGGCGGGAAGATCGTTGTTTTGGAATATATAGAGGTCGAAATTGTCTGAGTACGATCTTTCACGCGCGCCAATCAAACTTTTTTGTCAAAGAAACTACAAATGCTGTCCATCATGTTCATGTTCATGTTCGTGTTTGGGAAGCTTTAAATCTTCTAAATATATAGAGTTCTTCAAGGCAAGCTCTTATTTTGCTATACTCTCTCTACGTCTTCCCTGAACGTTCCGGAAAGTTTTAGCAGGAGGAAAATCAGGTTTTTTTTCCATTAACGTACAAACTATGTTTCTTCTTCATACATCCTAGAGAGACATTTTGGCAAATTTTTGCAATTTTTTTCAATGTCTATTATTTTTTTCAAAATCATCAAAATTTAAAACTTTTTGATTACATCTCTTAGGACTTACCGTCGTTTTTTGGAAATTTTTTATTCAACTATTTTCTTCCATACAAAGTAATTTTTTATATAGAAGAAAGTGCACCGTCAGCAAAAAAAAATATTATCGAAATTCAATTCGATTTTTGAGCAACTTCAAACTGGTACTTTATTATTCTAAATTTCAATAAGCTATAAAACTGCATACAAAAAAATTATACTCGAAATTTTAATTAAATAGATTGGAATTGGGATCAAAAGCTTTTAGAATTTTTGTAAATTTTGTACTAAGTTTGAAATTTGGATTGCTATGGCTTTTGTTAGATAAAATTAAAAAATTTATGAATCTTAGAAAAAACAACATTAGTCAAAACTGCTCAAAATGTTGCGGTCGTATTTTTTTGTCAAGGGCTGAATGTAAAACTATTTTTTGGTATGGAGTAAATAAGCAATAACTTCCACAAAAAAAAAAAAAATGCCAAAAATCAGCAGTAAGCTACTACAATTGAATGGGCTACAAAACTGCATACTCAGATTTTTTTCTAAGAAATCTAATTAAAAAGCTCAATATTTCTAGGTTTTTACAAGGCTTGAAGTTTTCACTTACATGGTTTTTGAAAGGGAAATTGCCAAAGAATGCTAAAATGTTCCTATTTATATTTTCGCCACTGTATATGTGCTTTAAACCACATACGCATATGTACATATGTATGTTACTTATTGCATTGACTGAAATTTTGGTTTGCGTTGGAAATTTAAAGATTTAATTTAAGATTATAAACTTAAGTTACGTAAAATTTACGAAATATATGTATAAAAAAAGGTATTTATTATCAAATTATTATTTGTAATTTATACGTTTTTCTAATGAATTCAGCTACTCAACACTACTGGCCTTACTCTAATACATAAAAAAAAAATAAAAGAAATAAAAATATTAAGCAAACAATTCCAATATAATGAATGATATGCTTTAAAAGTCCAAAACATTTTAATTAAACTTTAACCATACGCATCGCAAATCACTCGGCCAGTCTCATATTACAAGTGACATAAATTTGGGGTTAATGCGCAAAAAAGTTAGACATTTTGGCGCAAGAAGTTGTCAAAAAGCGCTGACTGAGTGTTGTACGACGAGTCTGTATTTTTAGTAAATGGCTGGGTGTTATGACCAAAAAAGGCGGTGCATGCAAGAGAGGTAACCAGCTAACCAGTAGCTCGGTTAAGTTTGGTGGGTTGCCCTGATATACGTGCATATGTATGCATGTTTTTACCGCTTTTTTGTTTTTGAATTCACTGCTCGACAGCGCAAGTGACAGTTTGTGTAGTTGCCGCATGAGAGGTGGAGAGGAAAGCGTGTATGTGTGTGTTGTATGTGGCGTGTTGACAGCTGGCGGATGCAAGCCAAGTTTAGGTGGACGACGAAGGCATAGATACATTTGATATAACCGTATGTGTAGACATCTGCACTACAATATGCGTCACAAATATGCATACCCTGATGTTTTGACGATTTTATTTATTTTTATTTTCCATACCAAATTTTTTCTTATTTTTTTAAATATAGTTCATTCAACAGCACAAACGACAAAAATTATTAATTTTTAATTTCGGGAAAATTCAACATATACCAATCAATCTTCATCGAAATTTTAAATTTTTTTTCAATTTGATTTGTTAGAAAAATTTCGAGTTTGAGTTTTGTGGCCCATTCAATTTTAATAAAGTACAAGTTTCAAGCCGCTAGAGGTTACCGTTGAGTTTTGATTTTTTTTTTGCCGAAGATGTTGCTCATTTGAAAATTTTTTGGCAAAATTTTTTTGTTTTGGTAGAACTTGTGAAAATAGTTCTACTATTTATGAAAAAAATAAAAAATTCTTGTGGTTTTTGCTGTGGAATGACCTATCTATACACATAACCAAATTGTAACAGACCAATGTCTGTTCATTATAGATGTTACAGAAAAATTCAAATTGGGGGTCTTTATTAGAGCAACAAATGCCAAATCAACAATTTTTAGAATTTTTGTCTGTCTGTCTGTATGGCTTTGTGTATGTTTGTACGCGCTTCACTCGAAAACTAATGGATGAAATAGAATGCAGTTTTCATCGTTGAAGTGCTGAAGGTATATCTTAAAATATAGGGAGCAAACATTTATAGAGTTGCCACCTGTTTTAAAATTTCAGTTCAAGTAAATTGATAATTGTCTGCAATATGGCTGTCAAAAGAAAGAGGTTTACGAAGGCTTATAGTCGAAAACATTGTCGTGGAAGGTTGCCACCTTCATAAAAATTTTAATTTGATTAAATTCATAAGACAAATGAAATATTGCAACATGCGTATCAAATTAAAAAGGTTTAGGAAAGTTGACTGCCAAAAGTATTTTTGAGAAGGGTTGCCACGTTTTTTTTTTAATTTTATTGAATTATTAAATTGGTAAAATAAATGAAATATTACAATACGGGTATCAAACCAAAGAGATTTAAGATTTATTTGGAGCGGGTTGCAACCTATATGAAAAACTTTATTCAGTTAAAGTGATAAGATAAGGTAAATACTGAATTAGTACACCTTTGAAGAAAGGGCACGATATGTTGCATCGAGTTATAAGAGTATGAATTTAATTCCCAGGAATAAATCCCTTCGAACATATACTAACTAACTTCGATATTCATAAAAAATAAATTATGTTTCATGAATCAAACATTTTTTTGAAAATCTGACTTCATAAAGCTCTTCAAATATATGCATTTTATTTTTTATGAAGGAAGTCATAAGAGTTTTGGGAGGGGGTAACAACACAAAAATACTTTTAAGGCGCAGTGAAGCACGCCGGGTATTTGCTATAATTTTTATTAAAAAATTTAGTATGGAAAATATAAATCGTCAAAACGTCAGCGTATGCATATTTTTGACGCTGACTGTGTGTATCTACTATAGTATATATATGTATTCACATGTACATATGAATTTAGTATCTCGTAACTACTATATGCTGCAGCTAGTGTGGGCATTTCATTCACTTAGTGATTCACTCATTCATTTGAGTTTAGATTTCAATTTTTGCGCGTATCTCATTTCAAGCAGGTTTTGATTGACTTGCTGTGACTAACACAGTTTGACTGACGGCAAGCAGTAGTTTTTGCATTAAATTTATTTGTTTTCGCATTTTCTTTATATTTTGGCTTTATAACGCGCGTGCCCACTTTTTCCGCTTCTTGTTTTACCACCAATCACTTTTGTTAAATTGTCACTTGACATTTTTAGGTGCATGTCATATTGATATTTTGACACTTGTAGGTAGTCACTAAATTGTGCGTTTAATCAGATATCAAATCTAATATTATATGACTTAATTTCCAAAGATAAATACGAGTTAAGATTAAGCAGCGCAAAGTCATTTGCGAGGGTAGAGGTTGATGAGTGCAAAAATAAAAGCAGCTGATTTGAAGAGAAGCTGAGTGCAAAGCGTTAAATGTCAAAATCAGTTGACAGCTAAGCGTCATTCCAGTAAGTCTTAAAATAAATATGTAAACCTAGCCTAACAATATGCGCTGCATGGGACAAAAAATAGAGGGGGCACCTTCTATAAAAAACTCAATGTATCGATGGCAAAGTGGTGGTTTATATTGTGACATCAGTAATCTAACTAAGCATTTACTCAATCACGGCCACTGCCGTCTTTTCTCAAACTTCAATTCACTATTGCAAGGTTGTCTAGGTTATGTAATGATTCCAATAAACGACTGCCTATGGGTTCATATATTTTTTTCATATAACACCACCGATCTAGATTACGAGAGAGGCGAATCGAATCTACCCTACTCCATAATGAAAGATGTTGTGCGTGTGCGTACCCATTGAATGTTTTGCAGTCTGGGACTTTCGTACTTTCTATGCTTTTTGCATACAGCTGCGGCATATTCTGTTGTATGGAAGTCCTATTCTATATTCGCTACAATCTTAAGTACTTTTACCTTTGACCCATTCAGCAGCTCTGCTGTTCTTTTCCTGATATAGTCAGGCCAGAGCTCGCGTGCTATCTTGCAATTCAGGATCCCTGATCACCTCCTCCTATTTGCTATTTAGCTCCTGAAATGCAAGTGGATTTCTGTTTATATTTTCCTGAGGGGATATCCCCCAGTGCCTGGGGCAAAGACAAAGAAACGTGGTTGGCAATATTCAATGCAATTGGCCGGCCGTTTCTGACGCCTGACTCTCGACGTGATTGGAACCCAATCTCCACCTATTGCAGACTCTGAGCTTCGACTACCACGAGAGACCCGCGCTACTCTAGCCCGATTACGATTAGAATATTGCAACCGTATACACAGTTGCTTGTACAGACTCGACCCCGATATCCCCTATGAGTGTCTGGGATGTGGTGACTCCCCCCACGACACCAACCACCTCTTCATATGTCAGCTCAATCCCACTCAGCTCCCCTCTCTCTTTGGTCCGATCCCTCTCCCTCTGGTTCAATCCCGTCGGTACAGCACGTTTCTTGGGCCTACCATTATTTGAGCTTGACGACAACGATTGATGGACAAACTGACCCAGGCAGGGCTTTGTAGTGCCGCTAAATCGGCAAAATAGGCATGACTCATATTCGAACACTGGGCCGAGCAGCATACAAAACCGTTTTTCTACCATCTGTCGCTCGGATTTTTCGTAAAACTGTGTAACAACATCATGGCGTACACCACAAATTTGAAGAAAGTCTCGACCAATCAATCTCTTACCAAAATGTGTGAAGTGCCCATTTTTTGGTTTTAATGATCTCAAATTCGATGAATTCCTATTATTACCGAACAGTGCCAATCAATTCCAACAGGTAGGTATCGAGATAATCTTTTGCTGCTTCATGCGAAGTCACCAAATTGCGCCAATCTAAATCTAAGTATGTAACTTAATCCGAAAAGAAATCCTATAGTTTATTTCATACATTTTGCCGTCACTGTCATTGCTGTAATGTTGATGATGTGTAAAAGCAATTATTTAGATTTATTGCCATGTTGATATGCAACTTAAAAAAAATAGCGATAAAAATAAACAGACGCGCTACCATCAAAGGTTTGCCGTCATCTTTCCAAATAAACTTGCACAACAACAATGGCATATAAAAAATAAATTTAAGCGCTGTCAAAGAGAGCAAGCAGCTTCAAGAACTGGCATGTCTATGCGTCTGTCCGTCATGTTTTATTGACATTTTCGTAACGCTTATGTCATTTATGCGTAGACGCCCCGAAAAAAAAATGCAAATAATAAACAGAAATGGTTTAATAACCATAACAGCGATCGAGACCAATTGAGAATACAGAGCAGTATAAAAAAGAAGCAAACTTAAAACCTTACTTTAGGTTTGAAAAAATTAACAAAGTAGAAAATGCATGAAGGAATTCTAAGCAAAGTAGGGATAATAGAACTGAAAAGCAAAACAACAAAAGCAAAAATATATAAATAATTGAATAGGCAAAAAAATAAAAAGTAAAACCACAATGTGGATTTAAATTTAATTCACGCACAGGCAGCTAACGTTTTTTTTTAGCCCACTTGGAAATCATAGCCAAAAAGGTGCCAACAAATTCTGACGCAACCATTGGAGGTTAAAAATCTTGAACTCGCAAACATTAATTATTTTATCTAACTAAAACAGACACGATTTTTTTCTCGTTACCGGTCAAGCTGTGCATATAAAGCGCCGTTAACATTTGCACTAAATATTTTTTAAAGCATAAATATTTACTAGGCAATTTGGCTGATGTCATTTGTTTTATAGTAGCTATTTAATATTCATTAGCAGATTGACACACTTTTTATGTGTAAAACTAACGACAACATATGAGCTTACAGAACAAAATTTTTTAGTCCCAGCCTACGATATTATTTTTGCGGCGCGTGCGTGGGATTAAGGCTGAGAAAAAAAAATCTAACAATAAAATCAAAACAAGCTGGATTTGAGTAAAAAAATTAAAAAAAAAAATACAGTTTTTTTTTAACCCAAATGCTGGGTCCACTATCCCGCGCTAAAAAGCGTCCCCCAGCCTGGTACCACTTTTCGCACTACATACATATTTCAGGGTTTTATATTTCCCAATAGCTACATATATACGTTTCCACCCTGCAGGAAATGGGATTAGTTTGTATCTAACTATTAACTAACTAGCAGTCGACTAGTGGCAACTATTTATTTCCGTTTTCCGTAACTAACTACTTTTGAAAGGCGATGGCCGAAAAATAGTGAGAACTGGTTTCCTCTGCATTAGATGTCAACTAACTTGTAGCGAACTACTTTTGGACATAAACTTTGTTATTTGTTAACATGTTCTTTTGTATTCGGTCTCATATTTTAATTCGATCAGACATAACATCAAAATAATAATATCAAATTTCGACCTTTATTTTATTTGTCTTGGATACGAAAAAGAATCTGCGAAGTGCAGAAGAGAAGTGTATTGAAAGTATTTTTTTATGAGGATATTTAAATAAAAACTTGTAAAGTAAACAAACTTCCAATAACGTCTGCGTGACTCCAGCTCGACTTTACAACTAACTTAAAGTTAGTTTTGTCATAGCTAATTAAAAGTTAGTTATTTATCGAAATCCCGCAAAAAAGCTAACCAGAAGTTGGTTATTTTAATGAATTGATAATTTTTTTTCTGCAGGGCATCGATAAACATGCTAGTTTTCTTCATTTGTAAGCATTTTCGCTATGATGTTGTCAGCGTTCATTTGACCTACTAAGTTCGCAATGCTGCGCCGCTCATGCTTACATTATGTGGTCTGATCTGGAGTCATCATAGCTATAAGCTTTAGGATCCGCTGTTTTACACATTCTGTGCAAATTAGGGGTCAATGTGAGAATAAGAAACTATTACACTCCACGGTTATAAAATAAGAGAAACGACTTCGCGCTAGCTTTGTGGACCTGTTCCTTCCGAGATTTAACTCCACACCTAACTTCATGGTATTTTACCCCGCAAAGGTAGCCACATCTGGTATACTGACGGGTTCAAGATTGGCCATGGAGTCGTGCCAGGAGTCTATGGCTGGCAACCCAGAAGGCTACATTTCCCTACCTCAGTGTAGGCGTGGGTCTGCTTTCAGGTTTTCTTACTCATTGTTTTCAGGAATAGGGTTTATATCATTTAAGTACCGGAACAAAGTGGAGGGATAGAAAATAAAGTATCAGAACACGTTATCGGTTAGCCATCGATGAATAAGGAAGCGCAACATCAATGGACAAGTACGGAAGGTAACAGTCAGACCAAGTCCTTTATATGTACCATAATTATCAATATGGAGAACCAAAGCGATCCTTCTCTTGGCACGATGTTAGAATTGTTGAAGGCTTTCTTATTGCACCACTGTACCACTTGTACCACTGCAGCCTAATGAAATACTTGTCAAACATAGTAGTAGTTAACACTGATCCGTGTTGGTTGTGTTACGGAGAACAGCAAAGAATAGATCACTTTGTGTGGCACTGTGAGCCCCTCCAAGGACCAAATTTCGCTTCCTAAGATCAACGTACCAAGAAGCACATGACCTAAATGGCATTCAGCCAAGGGACCGCGTGAGGTCTCTTAGCAATCAATGGATCAAAGAAGGCCTGTAGATGAATAGGGGTTGACGAGGCTGCCTTTACGCTTGTTGATCAATATCAGCTGTCGGTTTTTACATACACTAGTATCAAATGTCACATACTCGCTAGCTGGCCTTCAACTGCTCCACTTTTTATATGTACTCGTATGTACATATGTATGTATGTATGTACATAGACTTGTAGTATATTGTTTCCCAAACAAAAACACCAATTAATCATTTCAAAGTTGTTCGATTTCAACACAAAATATTTTGTCTGTAATCAATTCAAATGTTCACTCGGTTGTGAAAGGTCGAGTTTTTGAAAGAAAGACAAAGCAGTGCATTAAAATAATTTATATTTGTCTTTCTTTTTTATTTTTAGTGTCCGAAAATTTTATGCTAAATTAATGCAAATTAAAAGCTCAGTTAGTCTAGACTTAATTTCAGTAACTTAACTTAACTTAATATTTTGGCCAACCTGTTATATGAGAAGCTGTGTTGGCGGTTAGTTAAAACTTAACTTACCGTAAGCAACTTAAGAACCTGTAGATTTTAGATTCTTAAGTTACGGCCTTACGGAAATTGAGAGCGGTGAGGGAATCAGGCTTGCCAGACTCTCGCTGTTGTATTTATTAAAAATAAATAAACGTAAACACTTTTATTTGCATGAATTTTTTTTATGTGGCATTTGAGGCGGCGAACTGTTAAACAGTTGAAAAGGAAAATACAAAAACGAAATATTTCCGATCTTGGCTTAAGTTGACGTGTTGAGTAATCATTGATGATTTGTTATGGTAAGTGAAATTAAGTTAAGTCTAGACAAACTGCGCTTTAAAGCTCAACCAACCCCCTTCCGTACCTGCCGACCATATCAACATGTGAAATTGCTGTTGATAGAGAGAGAGAGAGAAGCAATGACAATCCCATAGTTAGGTATGTCGGTGGCTGGTTGAGCTACATATTAGGCGGATATGTTTGAAAAACAATAAATGCTTACTTTTAGAAGCGTAATAGAGGGCGTTGGGTGATATACATATGTATGTAGTACGCACTGTATTTGTGTTTTGTCAACTAACGTAAACTTAGTATCCAACTCTCGAGAAAAATTTCAAGAACGATTTTTCATTATTTCTGTCGCTTGAAAAAAGTACAGCATCCCGCTTAATGATTAGGAACCATACTGAGATATTTATATTTTCAAGTTTATAATTTTTTTTTTTGAATTTTAATTATTTTTTTATAAAAATCTAGTGCATTCAATAACATATACCATATAATTCGAAGCTTCAAACTTTTTGCGAAATTTGCTAAAATGCAACAAGTTTCAAAAATTTTTTACAAAAATTTCATACATTTTAATTACATTTTAAGTCACTCAAAGTTCACGTTAATTTCTGATAATTAAAAAAAAAAAATTAGAACAGACTTTTTATGGAAGAAAATGGGAAACACCCTCAAACAAAAAAGTTGATTTTTGAGACATGAGTTATAAAACTACATAATCGAACAGTTTCTAAAAATTCTGTATAAAGAAATCGAAATTTTGATACCAACTTTTGCAATTGGTTGTCATTGAATTAACTACACTGCCGGAAAAAAGTATTGGCACAGCGAATTTTACACAATATATGCACCAATTTCTATTCCAATATTTTCCCGCTATTTCTTTATAAATATATGGTTCATGCTACAACAAAAAACACTGAACTGAACTACATATTTAACACTACTTAGCGTTATCAATTGCATGTATCAATTTCAACAGAAAAAAAAACAAGAACAACAAACATTTTTCTTGGCATACTGTGAGTCGCCGATGTATGAAAAATCTGATTGAAAAATGAAAATTTGCATGAAAATTTGCTAAATTTTCGCGATTTTTGCACAAAATTTAGAAATTATATTTTTATGTTTTTTGTTGTAAAATGAACAATAAATAAAATAATTTGATGGAAAAATATTACAGTAAAAATTGATGTATACATTGTAAAAAAGCAGCTTTTTGCTGGCAGTGTACATAAAAAAATTGTAATAATTAAATTTCAAAAATTAGAAACACTTTCTGACTTTTCTTGAAAATTTAAACTGATTTAAGAAATTTTCATATAAGCAAATTTCATTTCCATTTCTTGAGCGTCTTATTATATGCATTTCTTTGTTTTTCTTGTGAGATGGAAACTATGCTATAGAATCGAATTTCATATAGATTTTTTTTTTTTGGAGTACTTAGTCAATCGAGTAAATCCTAAAACCTTAAAAGAAGCTCGGAATTTAGTGCACCCAACGCACATATAGATTTTATTCGTTCATGCTCTATTTAAAATTTCCATTACCACTTTATTACTACTAAAATTTTTATTTTTATTTTCCGTTTATGTTTATTTTTACTTATTTATTTTTATTTGTATACCTTCTAATCTCCGCCCAATTGACCCATTAAACAATCATACATCGGCGACTCACGGTATGCCAAGAAAAATGTTTGTTGTTCTTGTTTTTTTTTTCTGTTGAAATTGATACATGCAATTGATAACGCTGAGTAGTGTTAAATAGTTCAGTTAAATTTTTTATCAGCGAAACTATTAAATGGATTTTTTATTATTTGTTGTAAGTACTTTTTATGTGTTGTTTTTATTTTTTTAAACCATCGAAAGTGCACTGCACTTTAGCGACTTTTGACTTTTTATTACTCATTTTAAACAAGTAAATTTATGTTAATTGAATTGTAAATTAGTTTGATTACAAGACAATTTAAAAGAACAAAATATTTTCGACGTCTGCCAGTCGGCCAGTCGCGTGTTCATTTGTTTGATCTCATTCTTTCCGACTACCTAGACCCTTAGATAATAAACAATAAACGAGCGGATTGGAAACTAGGCCTTTCCAACCGTTAACCGTCACGAAAGCGCGACTGGGTGGATCGGAAACTCGGCCTTTCTGACCACCCAGGAGATATCAATAAATGGAGTAACCCAAAAAGAATAGCGCGGATTGGAAACTCGGCCTTTCCAACCGTCTACATAACTTCCAGGAAATTGCATGCGTGTATAATGACATAAAATAATTGCAGTGATAAAGAAATAATGTTATTTAAAAATTTCTGTAGAGCATTTTGTATTTTGTATTTAATATTTAATATTTATATTATATTTTAAATCTAAAATCTAATTATAAGAATGTTAAATCTTTGTTGCAATATAAGTCTAACAGACTGTAAAAAATAAATAAATAAATAAATAAATAAATTCTAGTTTCTAATGCATACATATGTACATATAATTCACCTACTTAATCTTTCATAAGTATGTATACACACTAATTGATAAAAAAATGCTTATTTCTTCTCTGCAAATATACGTCAATATATGAGTGCAGCTGAGCGATAAAAGAGTAGTACGACTAGTTTCAAGCAAATCAAATTTAGAATTATTTTTTTTCTAAAAAAGTCGCCTAGGCACCTTTTACGTTACTAATGATTTAAATAATTTGAATAAAAAATGTCTGGATACAAGCACAAAAAAATTAGTCAATTAGAAAAAAAAACGAATGCCGCGAGTCTGACAACAAATCAATTAGCTGCTTTTTAATGTAAATCACAATATAAAACAACAACAAAATGGCTCTAAATACATCTATAATAAAAAAGCATGCGATGTAATAACACATGGAAGGCAAAAAACGGCGCTCATTAACAACCAACAAATTGCTTAAGCGCAGACATTAATCGAAATGCCAATGGGAAAAGTAATTGAAAAAAATATTCTCGCATGCATGCATAACAATTTATGAACTAGGCAATTAGGCAAAAAAGGGTTAATTAACGACATATTTGTACACATAAGTATGTAGATAAAAGATGTATTTTAGGGCGGGTCAAATGTTTTGACAATGTGCATATAGGAGGTTTCTACGTGCAATTCTAAGCAAAATTTCCGAAGAAACCATGGATATAAAATCAATTTGGAATTGGCCAAATAGCGAAAACAGGTTTCGAAGCAAATATGAAAATTTTCACTGTTACGCACTCTGGTGGAATTTTTAAGAAAACGATAAGTGCATAAATGGATTTCTAATACCAAAAAACCCCTTATAGCATGTTTTTATACAAAATTTAAGCACTTCTTTGCGACACTACAGCAAAATGCTAAAACTCCACATTCATTTTAGACCCTTGGTTTCTTAGGAAAATTTTCTTAAAATTGCATGTAGAAGCCTTCAGTGCTATACGCACATAGTCGAGAAAATCTCCCATACAAATTGACCCGCCCTAATGTATATATAATGTAAGCATGTTGTTGTCACACGTCAATTAAAACTGGGATTTGCTTAGGTAGTACTTATGAATGGAATGGTCTAACGACAAATATGATAGATAGGTATGAATGCGTAGATATATGTATATGTATGTATATACAGATGTACTTATGTACAAATATACATGCATTTTTTACATAGATCTAAGTATATGTATTCGAATGTACGCAAAGTGCCGGGAAGGCATGAAAAACGTGCCTGGAATATTTTATGATTTTCCGCTTGAGTTTCTTACGCCGACTTTGAATATCTATTATTTCACACAATTTTCATGCTTTCATACTTTTTTATATGTTTACTTCTCCTTTGAAATTTTAGTACTTGGATTTTTTCTAAGCTGTAACCTTGACTCGTTTCTATTGGTAGGCATGTGCTTACAGCCCAATTGATTTTTGAATGTTTCTTATTTCGCTGTGTATTTGTATGTGGCGGTTTTACATAAATTAAGTATTTAAAATTTTAAATTTAGCGCTCAGCATGGCAATGAGAAATGTTTAATTCACTAATTAATAACTAATTTGTGGCCGAAAAAAAGGCCCGGAGCCACTGCATTTAACTAGAAAAATATTGAAAAACGTTATTTTTTATTGTGGCAAAAAGCTAGCAGTAGACACTTTCATTCATACTTAAATAGTTTCTGTTTGCCTTACTATTCGAATACAAGTTTTTACAGTGATGTATATGAATATGTATGAAGGTAAAATAATATTTATTCTCTGTATACATATATTACTTTTAATTAATGATACAAAGCTTTGAAAACATATCTGGAAATGTGTTTTAAAAACAATATTTTTGATTGCATTTTTTACACTTATTTATTTATGAATTTATTAAACAGCTACTTAATTAGTGCTGCTTTAACTGGTTTTACAACTTCTTTTTTGCAAAATGTCTGTGGCATTTTATTAAAACAGCTCGAGGTTATAGAAACATGGAAAACAAACACACAAACAAGCATTTGAAAAAAGCTCAAAAAATTATATTGGAGACTATCAAATATCCGGCATGCTTTACTGCGGCTTAAAAGTATTTTTAAATTGTTGTTCCAAATTTCCAAAACTCGTATGGCCTCATTCATAAAAAATAAAGTATCTACATGGATTTAAGGCGCTTTATGCTTTTCAAGCAGATTTTCGATTTACGAAGCATTATTTATTTTTTATAAATGCGGAGGTTAGTTAATATATTTGCCAAGGTATTTAGAATTTAGGTACAGTATCGGCTTTCTCCTGGAAATTTAATTTATAATCGAGTTTACATGTCGCGCACTTTCTTCAAAGGTGTCCTAATTCAATATTTACCTTGAACATGTTCGACAATAAACTTCTTAAACCTCATTAGTTTAACACCAATATTGTAATGTTTTATTTATTTTATAAACAGGTGGCAACCTCCCTCAAAAATATTTTCGGCAGTAAACTTTCCCAAACCTCTTTAGTTTGATACAATTGCAATATTAAATTTATCTTAATAATTAAATTAAACTAAATTTTCAAACAGGTGGCAACCTACCACGAACATTTTTTCGGCTGTAAGCCTTCTTAAAGCTCTTTTTTTGACAGCCATATTGCAATATTTAGTTTTTCGTATCAATTTAAATAAACTGTGATTTTCAAACAGGTGGCAACGATCCAATTTTTTCTTCTTTATTTTAAGTTAGACCTCACATGATACATCGGTGAAAAGAACGCAAACGCAGTTTCAATTTTGTATTTTATAAAGCTGTTTACGCTTAATAAAGTAAAAATTTAAGAAAAGTGTGAATAAACGTCTGGTGCACTATTTAAAGATAAGTAAAATATCAAAATTTCCTGTAAATTTGATTAATTTAACTTGATATTCTTAATTGCATGTGCCGAGTATATTGTTTCATTTAATATATAGTTGTTGTACAATTGTTTTTGTTTGCGCACATTGATTTTGTTCTTTTTGTCATTTATGCTGTTTCATCTTTGTCACAGCTGTTTTGCGTTGCGTTTATTAGGAGTCAAAATACAGTGTATTTAAAACATTACATTTTGACCGACCGGCCAACGCTGCTAAAATTTCTAATTCTTAATTCTAATTCAAAAAACTAACTCGCAAGTATAATTATAATATTATTTCCTTGACCGAAACATGGCTCAAACCTCATATTTTTAATTCCTAAATTCTTCCAAATGAATATCAAATATACAGGAGCGATCGCGAGCAGAATACTTGGCATTCACTCCTTGTGTGTTTAAAAAAAAATTATCAATTATTCTTAATTCTGTATTTGTTTTAATAATAAACTTACGCACAACTGGTTATCATATCGAACACTTACCTGAAATAAAGAAAAAGAAAATATTTATTAGCTGATAAGGTTTATGTATGTATGTATGTACATGAAAAATAACTAAGTTATGTTGCAGATATTTAGATGTTTTTCGGGGGGTATATTACTGTAGGATTAACCCCTGATTTGATGCAAGGTAAGGGAAAGCCTAATGTTGCAAGCCAACTTTTTCCAAAAGATCCCTCCATCATCAATGGCCAACCCGTTAAAGCGTTTCATAAAAAACCATGTGCCGCTTCGAGGCGATGTAAAACTGTAAACTAGTTCATCACAAACACACGCCTACCGCAAACCCTAGTGAAAAGTACGAATAAAAGCTTCATGAATGACAGTAAATAAATGTGCGTTGTCTCTAACGACAGCGCGGTTTTTGGCAGATGCGTGATGTCGAGAAGATCGACCTATCTTGGCAGCCAGCTCGAAAACGCCCTAACTCAGAAAACTTTTGCCCTACTTGAGATTTTGATTGAATAACGCCCTATTTAAGAATTTTGTTAAAAAACACCCTATCTCAGAATTTGGTTTAAGAATGCCCTGTCTCAGAATTCGATTCCAAAACGCCCTATCTCAATTGAAAATATATTGAAAATGTGCTGAGATAGGGCGTTTTTCCTCAATAAAATTCTGAGATAGGGCGTTTTCGAAATTGGCTGCCGAGATAGGTCGATTTTCCACTCAGGTATCGATATATAGTCTGCGATAACTTTCAATTCGTTTCTGTCTGCGATTCTTAATGAGAATTTTTGGTCTAAACGAATTATCGGTGTTGTATAATCTAGTTGTTGTAGACTATAGGATAGAGTTTCACGTGTCTGTGGTAATATTACTTCCAGAGATTTGGTGGGTGTGGTGGGTAGTGCTCCCGTGACAAGCATACAAGCTATCCGTTGTAACCGTTTCACCTTGAATCTGGACATAGTCTGGTTTAACGCAGGCCACCATATGTTGACCTCGTGCAGAAGAGGATCGGTCTTATCACAGCTGTGTACATCCAATGTACTATGTGAGGTTTTGTTCCCCATTTTTTGCCTATAGCTATAGCTGTCTTACAGGCATACAGGGCGGTATTTGCCTTCCTGGAGCGGTGCTTACGCCAAAAATCGGAGGAGAAGCTCAGCCAAACACTAACATATTGTGTAAGCGCCAATCTTTTGTTCTTATAAAGAGGAGAGAACGCCCACTTGAGGAGTGCCTCTGGTCCCTAGCTCTGATAGAATAGTTCGCCTATGTTTCATATTAAGTAAACAACTCACATCTCGCTTGAATGATCGAGACACCAAAGTGAAAGATCATAGATATGAGAATATTTCGTACGTATTCATACTGCGTCCAAATATGCATATCACAAAAAGTTGTAGGTGTTGTTTAGCTCATTGCAACGGAACGATATTATTCAAATTAAGTATATTGATGAAAGCGATCTTGAAAATGATTGGAACAACAATGTCACGTTTTTTTATCAAATGATTTATTTTGCATATAGTTTATGCAATTAACTTTTTGCATCTATGTATTTGCATTGATTCACTGCTCACATCAAAGTAATTACGTACGCAAACATTTAAAAATATGCAAAACAATATAGTCAAAGATAGACACATATAGTACATACATATAGTATGTAAGTAGTAGCAGTTAAATGATCATAATAAACACCAGCCACTCGGGCGCACGTTCTGCGATTTCAAACATTGCAAGATCTAACTATTCAAGACGCTTAAACTCGATAGCGCCATGGGGTGCATTAATTTGTTGGCTATTGTCTGTGATGAGTGTTGATTTTTTCTCATAACTTTTGTTATTTATTTGCTGATCTTTTCCTTTGTTCATGTTGCCGTTGTTGTTGTTGTTGTTGTTGTTGTGCTTATGTATTATTTAATGCACGAATGTGCGTTGCATATCAAATGAATATTGACGTACATACGCGTAGTTTAGGCCATTGTTGAGACGCTTAACAACTCAATGATTGTGGCTTTAACACTTATGAATGTACATTTTATATTTATGTACATATTGTATGTCTTTGAAGTGAAGTAGGAAGCACCTCAACTGAGCGGCTCAGATGTGAAGCTTAATGAGCGCCAGACTGTGTATGGTGCTATTCATTGTGCATTGTTAATGAAAAACAGAGCTGTAACAACTTTATGTGTGTAAATTTATTGAAGGTCTTGTGCATGCCACTGTGTGGGCAGTACTTTAAATAAATAGCATTAATATAAAACGAACACTGATCGGTAGGAGCTAGAACTAATGCTGTTTGTCGGAAAAAATAAAAAGTTTTTGAAACCCCAATTTCAAAATATTCGTATTTCGAAACCAATTTTCCAATTCTAGGCTTTTCCCTTAAGCTTAGAACACAACTCTCAAGAAAAATCACAAGAAATATTTTTTCATTTTTTCAGCTGCTTGAAAAAGTACTTTGCCGTTGCTGTAAATTTGCTTGAAGATATAAATATACGTTTTTGTTTTCGTGAGAGCTGCCAATGATATGCGAAATTTTGACATTTGATTTGAAATTTTTTCTTAGCTTTAAGCTCGAAATTTTTGACAATTCAATAGAAATTTCGGCATTGGCGAGCTTATCGAAGCTTTTTCAGGTTTGAAGGAAAAAAACCTAATTTTCTCTCCTTCTTCTTGTGCTTACATACATATGTACATATTTCTTACTCATATTTTGTGTAGGCACCTTAAAAGCTTTGTAAGCGTTTAAATTTGTTGTGAACTCGTTCACGCTTTGTCCATTGCAATGCCTTTTTTTGAAGCCAACCATTTTGGCATTAAGTGTGTTGTAATTATTTTGATTGCTTTTCAAGTAGAGAACTTTTAAATGAGATCATTATGATTGATGATAATGACAGCCTGGCACATGCGCGTAAATGGATGAGTCACAAAAAGTTTTGCAGATTTTTCATGACTTCGTTGGGATCAGCGCAATCACAACAAACATTATTTAATATTAGGCATTTCTTTATAGCCGATCACAGCATCTTCCGCTTAATTGATCGTGAAAAATTTGCAAACATTTTTGTTTAATAAACGGAGGAATCAATTAACTGGATTTTTGACCGAGTTTAGGTGCAAATCAGTGTTGGTATTTTAGGTACAATTTCATTTACAATATACTACTTTCTTACTAGTTTTTAGTACTAACTTAGAGAATACTTATGTGCAGTGGAGGAGAAAAAAATAAAAACGCGAAATATTGACAAATTTTGCCTACTTTTCTTTTTGTTTATTTAATATTTATAAATTTTGTTATAAAAGTATAAATAGCTCATTATCTAACAGAACCTATATGAATTCATCTTTCAAACTTTGTGCAAAAATTATAAAAATTCTGTAAAATTGCATTTACATTTTCAACTTTCTAGGCAGATTTTTCAGAATTTTTTTGAGTGAGCATTTTTTTGCCCATTAAATGGTAGTATAAAAAAGTGTAAGTTTGAAGTTGGTATAGAATTGCGTTGAATTTTATTATTTTTTCCATAAAAAAAATCCAAAATTCGTGAAAAAATTGCCACCGATCGGTTTTGACTATTTTCTTTTATTTGTTTATTGTTCATAAAATTTTTATAAAAGTCTGACAAAAACCACATAAATCCAAACTTCAAACCTTGTGCAAAAATTACAAAAATTCAACAAATTTTTACCGAAATTTCAAACTTTTTATTCAGACGTTTTAGAAAAATGTTAGGTACGTAGTTTTAAGTGGCTAAAAAACGGCAATTTTTTGTTTTTGTTCTTTGTATATGTTTCTCGAAAACCAAATTTAATATACACATTGCGCTTGGCCTGTTTTCCAAAACTATTTTTGCAAATTTTGTTCACATTTTTCAGCTATTTTGACATTATAGCAGCCAAAATCAAAAACAAAATTCATACAGGCAGTTTGTAGTTTTTGCTTTGATGCTTTCACCTTTTCGGTGTGCCTTGTTTGGAAGCAAAATTAGTTGAAATTGTTTACGTTGTTGCAGATTAGTATAATCGAAGTTTTTTAATTAATACATACTAAAAAAATAATTGCAACAAAGTTGCTAATTAGGAACTACACAGATTTTTAATTATGCTTATTTATTTATTCATAACAAAGTCCTTGAGCAAAACAGCATTGAAGGCTTACTGCAAAATATTCAATGATAAATTAATTTAACAATTTTTTTTGTTAGATATGAGTTGGATGTTTTTACTTTCTGTTAATGATCAATGATTAATTTTTGGATTGCAGAGTTCAGTAATCATTGCTTAAGCGCCTTGTTTGGAAAACAAATATGCCAAAGCTGACGGCATCTAAGCGGCTTAGGGAGTTAGTCTTTTTTAATCAGCCGCCAGCAGCAAGCAGTTTCATGAATAAGTAGGTGAAATATCAATAGTGGATCTTAAAAACCCGTTTAAAGGTCAACATTTTTAATTTTTTTCTAGCAGCAAGTGTAGTTATGTTCATCGATATTGGCATGAGAGTAAATGCTTCACTTCTTGAAGAAAACGGCAAGACTAATATGAGAATAATATCTCTAAATGACATGGATGTGCGTCACACATAAATTTTCATTGACTTCGGACTCTATCGATTCGTGTGAAGTTATGTTTTGCTTTGAAAAAGTAAATTTGTTAATTGCAAAAATTCGACAAAATTTGGTCTTTGACCAAATAATAATAATATATTGCAATAATATATCATATTTATCAGATTTCAAGTCAAAAATTAGTCGAATTTTTCCGATTTAAAAAAATTTTAACTGATTCCACTCATGTAGCGATCCCTAAAAATATCTGTCTGGGCAGCTTTTGCTGAAGGCTGTCGCTTTTGGAGTAGGACGATTTTTTCTCAGCTAACAGGGCTTTCATTTCGATCCCGATTTCCTCTACAACCAAATCAAAGACGACTTATAAATGCAGAGTTCTTAACCCTCTCAGGACAATAAGCTTATTAAAAAAATCGTGATTTGAATTGTATATTTTGGTTCATCGAAGGCGAATTCTGATACATATAAAAAAGGACATATGTTAAAAAACTAAAAACAAATTTTTTCCCAATTTGTTTTCTAAAAGATTTTGAATCAAACTCATAATTTATTTCTAGAAAAATTATTTCTTTCGAGAATAAAAATTATATTTTTACCTTACATTAGTCTTTCATAAAAAGCTACTTTTTCCAAAAATGTTTACCTGAAATATATTTTTTTTTATTTTTATTCCCAAAAACAAATTTTCTCGAAAGAAATAATTTTACTGGCATTTTTCCCCCAAAAAACCTCTGTTGTAATGAAAACCTCTGTTGTAATGAAAACCTTTGTAAATGATGGTAATTTCTTTTCTAATTCGTATTAAAATATTTTTTCGAAATTGTCGGTTTTTCGTTAAAAATAATTTCTTGGCCCAAAATAAAATTTCTTAAAAATTTTGTTTATAAGCAAATCAAATTTTCAAAAAAGTTCATTTTATGATCAATTTTTCTAATTCTGATAAAAATATATTTTAATTTAATTTCATAATAAAAATAGGTAAATGGATATGAAGCATATTCTCAAAATAGAATAAAAAATTATAGTTTAAAAAACTAAAACCTCCCTATTATAATTGCCATTCGTACTGTCATCAGGTATGTAACTTGAGAATAGAAATCGCTGCATCTTTTAGGCGTATCAATATTACATAATTACATCCCGATCTAATAAAAGGAAGGTAAAAAAAATAGTACTACTAAAACACACAAATTTCTTGTGTGTCTTGAAAGGCTTAAAATTCCATCTACATCCACCTCTCCGTAGAACTAATTTAATTTGCTATCCAGTCATCATGGTGGGTTCTTGAGGTTCTCAAGCGAGGCATGGCTCCCAGTCCCAATAGAAAAAAAAATAATACCTATGTATCTCCATTATATGCAGCAATCGGACTTTAAATAGCGTACGACGTCGGTTTCCATAAAGGCAAAACTCAATGGGCCCATACGATCTGTTCGCAAATCGAAGACCTGGCGTGGCAGGGCTTGAACCCGTCTTTACTTGCCGCTAATATATTCGCTCCCACCTAAAATGACTACCACATAATTTTTGTATACGTAAACGAAGAGAAAACAATTTCGCAACCAGAGGAACCAGCTTTTTAGAAATTGAGTACAAAGCTCTGTAGTACTTAGCCCAGCACAACTTAACAAAATCCTCAATTCTAAACTTCGGTTAAATTCTTGGCTCTCTAGGACATCTAAATATGTATGGCTAAGAAACTTGGGGTACTTATATATGTGTTTGAAATTATCCATCACTAATCACAAGCCTCACACCATTACTCAAGCACTTTTCTTTCACTCATATACATATGTACATATGTATAAAGTAGCTTTGACCTACCAGCGATCACTTTGAATATCAATTTATTTA
>NW_023458559.1:30253243-30277703 GCF_013731165.1 Rhagoletis pomonella
TCCAATTTACCACAAATAGACCACATGGTCCAACGATTTTTGCAGGGTGGTGCCTGGGCGACTTTTTCAGAAAGAAATAATTCTAAATTTGATTTGCTTTAAACTAGTCGAACTACTCTTTTATCGCTATCGCTCAGCTGCACTGATATATTGACGTATATTTGCAGAGAAGAAATAAGTTTTTTTATCAATTAGTGTGTATACATATGAAAGATTGACTAGGTGAATTATACGTATGTATGAATGTATTAGAGCATATTAGAAACTATACACCCCTATTCTGCAACTCTTTCGTATTCGGAATTTGCTACGAATTGTAGAAATAAATTTTCAAACTTTCGAAATTCGTAACAATGGAATGCCTAAAAACGAACGAGTAAGCTTTTTTGCGTAATTTTGTACGAAAACAATTCTGTGTTGGAGGCGAGATAAAAGATGTAAATCGATGTGTGTTTGCAGGAAATATTAGTGTTGTGCATTTAAACAGATAAATTTGCCTTTCCCATATACGTATATTTTTATCCACTGCTTTGCATAAACAAGCAAAACATAATCTTTGATGCCCCTTATCGAAAAACTTGGGTCCGCTTTAGTTATTTGTACAATGCTTTTCGGTTGTTGTGTCCAAACGCATAACCCGAATCCAAAAACTTTAACATACACGTGTAACCAAGGGATTAAACTTTTATTAAAAGTAAATTTTCAAATTTCCCACCACTAGCTTATTAATAAATCCGGCACTTTTGCAAATTTCGATGTGGGCTCTGTGCAAAAATACTGTGGATGGCGTAGCCGGAGCGATATGCACAAGAAATGTAGTATAGCATCGACATGCGGAAGCCCCTTTTCTCCGGCAATACAGAAAGGCCAATTCTACTTAGTAAGGGTTATAATCCCTAAACGCAGCCGAGGCAGAATCAATCGCAATAGGTGCTGGACCTAACAAAGTGCGTGTTTTCAATGGCTTGAAAAAAGCTGTTATTGCATTAACTGGATTAGGAACCAGTTCTTCAGACATAGGAAGAGTTTTGGCTTGTGGTTCAACAATTCAACCAGAAGCTGACATAGATGCCCGACAGCTCCCCATATCTTTGTGAAATCATTCCCATAGCGTGCCCCTATTCCGCTGCTATAATTACAAATGCAATAGAATCCATAGTTTCCTCCAAAATATGTAAAATCAAACAATTTTACTATAAATAAGCGTTTTATAAGTGTTTTTTTTTTAAATTCCTTTCCACTTTGTTTTCCTTCATTCGTCGAAGATATTTTGTTTGTTAAATAGTCTTGTAATCAAACTAATTTACAATTCAATTAACATAAATTTACTTGTTTAAAATGAGTAATAAAAAGTCAAAAGTCGCTAAAGTGCAGTGCACTTTCGATGGTTTAAAAAAATAAAAGCAACACATAAAAAGTATTTACAAGAAATAATAAAAAATCCATTTAATAGTTTCGCTGATAAAAAATTGAACTGAACTATTTAACACTACTCAGCGTTATCAATTGCATGTAGCAATTTCAACAGAAAAAAAAAACCAAGAACAACAAACATTTTCTTGGCATACCGTGAGTCGCCGATGTATGATTGTTTAATGGGTCAATTGGGCGGAGATTAGAAGGTATACAAATAAAAATAAATAAGTAAAAATAAACATAAACGGAAAATAAAAATAAAAATTTTTGTAGTAATAAAGTGGTAATGGAAATTTTAAATAGAGCATGAACGAATAAAATATATATGTGCGTTGGGTGCACTAAATTCAGAGCTTCTTTTAAGATTTTAGGATTTACTCGATTGACTAAGTACTCAAAAAAAAAAAAATCCATATGAAATTCGATTCTGTTTCTCAAGAAAAGCAAAGAAATGCATATGTATAATAAGACGCTCAAGAAATTGAAAAGAAATTTGGTTCTAAAATAATTAAAATAAAAAAAAAACAAAAATTATAAACTTGAAAATATAAATATATCAGTATGGTTCCTAATCATTAAGTGGGATGCTGTACTTTTTCCAGCGACAGAAAGAATGGAAAATAGTTCTTGAAATTTTTCCCGAGCGTTGGATACTAAGTTTATGTTAGTTGGCAAAACACAAATACAGTGCGTACTACATATGTATGTATGTACACCCAACGCCCTCTATTACGCTTCTAAAAGTAAGCATTCATTGTTTTTCAAACATATCCGCCTAATATGTAGCTCAACCAGCCAACGACATACCTATCTTTTGTGATTGTCATTGCTTCTCTCTCTCTATCAACAGCAATTTCACATGTTGATATGGTCGGCAGGTACGGAAGGGGCTGGTTGAGCTTTAAAGCGGAGTTAGTCTAGACTTAACTTAATTTAACTTACCATAAGAAATCAGCAATGATTACTCAACACGTCAACTTAGCTAAGAGCGGAAATATTTCGTTTTGTATTTTCTTTTTCAACTGTTTAACAGTTCGCAGCCTAAAATGCCACATCGAAAAAACTCATGCAAACAAAAGTGTTTACGTTCATTTATTTTTAATAAATACAAAAGCGAGAGTCTGGCAAGCCTGATTCTCTCATCGCTCTCAATTTCCGTAAGACTGTAACTTAAGAATTTAAAATCTACAGGTTCTTAAGTTGCTTACGGTAGGTTAAGTTTTAACTAACCGCCAACACAGTTTCTCATATAACAGGTTGGCCAAAATATTAAGTTAAGTTAAGTTACTGAAATTAAGTCTAGACTCGCTGAGCTTTTAAGTTGCATTAATTTAGCGTATAATTTTTAGACACTAAAAATGTAAAAGAAAGACAAATATATATTATTATAATGCACTGCTTTGTCTTTATTTCAAAAACTCGACCTTTCACAACCGAATGAACATTTGAATTGATTACAGACAAAATATTTTGTGCTGAAATTGAAAAACTTTAAAATGATTAATTGGTGTTTTTGTTTGGGAAACAATATACTACAAGTCTATGTACATACATACATATGTACATACGAGTGCATACAAAAATTGGAGCAGTTGAAGGCCAGCTAGAGAGTATGTAACATTCAATACTCGTGTATGTAAAACCGACAGCTGATATTGATCAGCAAGCGTAAAGGCAGCCTCTTTAACCCCTATTCATCTACAGGCCTTTGTTGATCCACTGATTGCTAAGAGACCTCACGCGGTCCCTTGGCTGCATGCCATTTAGGTCATATGCTTCTTAGTAGGTTGATCTTAGGAAGCGAAGTTTGGTCCTTGGAGGGGCTCACTGTGCCACATAAAGTGCTCTATTCTTTGCTGTTCTCCGTGACACAACCAACACAGATCAGTGTTAACTGTTACTATGTATCACAAGTATTTCATTAGATTGCTGTGGTACAAGTGGTACAGTGGTGCAATAAGAAAGCCTTCAACAATTCTAACATCGTGCCAAGAGAAGGATCGCTTTGGTTCTCCTTATTGATAATTATGGTATGAAGGACTTAGTCTGTCTGTTACCTTCCGTACTTGTCCATTGATGTTGCGCTTCGCCACTTTGGCTGGAATATCTGATACTTTATTTTCTATACCTCCACTTTGTCCCGGGTTTCTTTACAAGTTTCTATTTAAATATCCTCATAAAAAATTACTTTCAATACACTTTTCTTCTGTACTTCGCAGATTCTTTTTCGTATACAGGACAAATAAAATAAAGGTCGAAGTTTGATATTATTATTTTGATGGTATGTCTGATCGAATTAAAATATGAAACCGAATACAAAAGAACATGTAAACAAATAACTAAATATGTGATATTAAATAGAATAAGTAAATAAATAAAAACATAAAAAATTTAAAAAATATTTTTTTTTATTGATAGTTCATGTCCAAAAGTAGTTAGCTACAAGTTAGTTGACATCTAATGCAGAGGAAACCAGTTCTCACTATTTTGCGGCCATCGCCTTTCAAAAGTAGTTAGCTACGGAAAAAGGAAATAAATAGTTACCACTAGTCGTCGCCAATTAGTTAATAGTTAGATACAAACTAGTCCCATTTCCTGCAGCGTGGAAACGTATATAGATATTGGGAAATATAAAACCCTGAAATATGTACATATGTAGTGCGAAAAGTGGTACCAGGCTGGGCGACGCGTCTTAGCGCGGGGTAGGGGGTCCAGCATTTGGGTAAAAAAAAAACTGTATTTTTTTTATTAATTTTTTTACTCAAATCCAGCTTGTTTTGATTTAATTGTTAGTTTTTTTTTCTCAGCCTTAATCCCACACACGCGCCGCAAAAATAATATCGTAGGCTGTGACTAAAAAATTTTGTTCTTTTTTCTCCACAAGAATAGTAAGCCCATATGTTGTCGTTATTTTTTCACACAAAAAGTGTGTCAATCTGCTAATGAATATTAAATAGCGATAAAACAAAAGGTATCAGCCAAATTGCCTAGTAAATATTTATGCTTTAAAAATATTTAATGCAAATGTTAACGGCGCTTTATATGCACAGTTTGACCGGCATGAGAAAAAAATCGTATCTTTTTTAGTTAGATAAAATTATTAATGTTTGCGAGTTCAAGATTTTTAACCTCCAATGGTTGCGTCAGAATTTGTTGGCACTTTTTTGGCTATGATATCCAACAAACAAACAAACGTTAGCTGCCTGTGCGTGAATTAAATTTAAATCCACATTGTGGTTTTACTTAACTTTTTTGCCTATTCAATTATTTATATATTTTTGCTTTTGTTGTTCTTTTCAGTTCTATTATCCCTGCTTTGCTTAGAATTCTTTCATGCATTTTCTACTTTGTTAATTTTTCCATACCTAAAGTAAGGTTTTAAGTTTGCTTCATTTTTTTATACTGCTCTGTATTCTCAATTGGCCTCGACCGCTGTTATGGTTATTAAACCATTTCTGTTTATTATTTGCATTTTTTTTTCGGGGCGTCTACGCATAAATGACATAAGCGTTACGAAAATGTCAATAAAGTATGACTGACAGACGCATAGACATGCCAGTTCTTGAAGCTGCTTGCTCTCTTTGACAGCGCTTAAATTTATTTTTTATATGCCATTGTTGTTGTGCAAGTTAATTTGGAAAGATGACGGCAAACCTTTGATGGTAGCGCATCTGTTTATTTTTATCGCTCTTTTTTAACTTTGCATATCAACATTGCAATAAATCTAAATAATTGCTTTTACACATCATCAACATTACAGCAATGACAGTGACGGCAAAATGTATGAAATAAACTATAGGATTTCTTTTCTAAGATAATATCTAGCAGCAAGAGGGCAGAGCTATAGGTCGGATTCAGTTACATACATACTTAGATTGGCGCAATTTGGTGATTTCGCATGAAGCAGCAAAAGATTATCTCGAAACCTACCTGTTGGAATTGATTGGCACTGTTCGGTAATAATAGGAATTCATCGAATTTGGGGCCATTAAAACAACAAAAAGGGCACTTCACACATTTTGCTAAGAGATTGATTGGTCGAGACTTTCTTCCAATTTGCGGTGTACGCCATGATGTTGTTACACAGTTTGAAATTAGAAATACGGTTTTGGATGCTGCTCGGCCCAGTGTTCGAATTTGAGTTATGCCGACTGGCAGTATGCATATTTTGCCGATTTAGCGGCACTACAAAGCCCTGCCTGGGTCAGTTTGTCCATCAATCGTTGTCGTCAAGCCAAATAATGGTAGGCCTAAGAAACGTGCTGTATCGACGGGATTGAAGCAGAGGGAGAGGGATCGGACCAAAGAGAGAGGGGAGCTGAGTGGGATTGAGCCGACATGTGAAGAGGTGGTTGGTGTCGTGGGGGGAGTCACCCCATCCCAGACACTCATAGGGGATATCGGGGTCGAGTCTGGATAAGCAACTATGTATACGGTTGCAATATCCTAACCGTAACAGGGCTAGAGTAGCGCGGGTCTCTAGAGGTAGTCGAAGCTCAGAGTCTGCAATAGGTGGAGATTGGCTTCCAATCACGGCGAGAGTCGTGGAAGGTGGTGACCGACTCTCTATGAATGTCGTTGATCACTCGTCGATGTCTGGACCGCGTCCATGTACTCAATAAGATTATTTCTGATGTGCCTGGGCGGAGGCTGTTCCTCAAGCATGGGTCTGTTGGAGTGCTCACGCCTGTGGCATCCTGCAAGAAATTGCTTGCTGAGGATTTTGTTATGCTCTTTTAGGGGAAACATTTGGGCCTAACTGTGAAAGTGGTGATCAGTTGATATCAGAAGGCATTCTTTCGCTGTCCGGTGAGCGGCGTTCTGACAAGCTTGCAGCTTCGTCACTGCGTCCAACTAGTCTCCGGTGACCAAGCAGGCGCAGCATAATTCAGAAACGGCCGGCCAATTGCATTGAATGTTGCCAACCACGTTTCTTTGTCTTTGCCCCAGATACTGGGGGATATCCCCTCAGGGAAATACAAACAGAAATCCATTTGTATTTCAGGAACTAAATAGCAAATAGGAGGAGGTGATGAGGGATCCAGAATTGCAAGATAGCACGCCAGCTCTGGCCTGACTATATGAGGAAAAGAACAGCAGAGCTGCTAAATGAGTCAAAGGTAAAATTACTTAAGATTGTAGCGAATATAGAATAGGACTTGGATACAACAGAATATGCCGCAGCTATATGCAAAAAGCATAGAAATTCCGTAAGCCCGTAATGCTTAATTAGATTACTGATTTCACAATATAAACCACCACTTTGCAACCGATACATTGAGTTTTTTATAGAAGGTGCCTCCTCTGTTTTTTGTCCCACGCAGCGCATATTGTTAGGCTATTTATTTTAAGACTTACTGAAATGACGCTTAGCTGTCAACTGATTTTGACATCTAACGCTTTGCACTCAGCTTCTCTTCAAATCAGCTGCTTTTATTTTTGCACTCATCAACCTCTACCCTCGCAAATGACTTTGCGCTGCTTAATCTTAACTCATAGTTATCTTTGGAAATTAAGTCATATAATATTAGATTTGATATCTGATTAAACGCACAATTTAGTGACTACCTACAAGTGTCAAAATACCAATATGACATGCACCTAAAAATGTCAAGTGACAATTTAACAAAAGTGATTGGGGGTAAAACAAGAAGCGGAAAAAGTGGGCACGCGCGTTATAAAGCCCAAATATAAAGAAAAGGCGAAAAAATTCAAAATAAATAAATTTAATGCAAAAACTACTGCTCGCCGTCAGTCAAACTGTGTTAGTCACAGCAAGTCAATCAAAACCTGCTTGAAATGAGATACGCGCAAAAATCGAAATCTAAACTGAAATGAATGAGTGAATCACTAAGTGAATGAAATGCCCACACTAGCTACAGCATATAGTATTACCAGATACTAAATTCATATGTACATGTGAATATATGTACTATAGTAGATACATACAGTCAGCGTCAAAAACATGTATACCCTGACGTTTTGACGAATTTGCGTATGTACTTATATTTTCCATACTAAATTTTTTAATAAAAATTATAGCAAATACCCGGCGTGTTTCACTGCGCCTTAAAAGTATTTTTGTGTTGCTACCCCCTCCCAAAACTCGTATGGCTTCCTTCATAAAAAATAAAATGCATATATTTGAAGAGCTTTATGAAGTCAGATTTTCAAAAAAAAATTTTGATTTATGAAACATAATTTTTTTTTATGAATAAGGATGTTAGTTAGTATATTTTCGAAGGGATTTATTCCTGGAAATTTAATTCATAATCTTATAACTCGATGCAACATATCGTGCCCTTTCTTCAAATTAAAATTTGTTTGAAGGTGGCAACCTTCCACGACAATATTTTCGACTATAAGCCTTCTTAAACCTCTTTCTTTTGACAGCCATATTGCAGTCAATTATCAATTAGGCAACTAGGTGGCAATTAGGTGGCAACTCTATAATTGTTTTCCCTATATTTTAAGATAGACCTTCAGTACTTCATCAATGAAAACTGCATTCTATTTCTTCCATTAGTTTTCCAGTGAAGCGCGTACAAACATACACACAGACAGGCAGACAAACAAAATTCTAAAAATTGTTGATTTGGCATTTGTTGTTCTAATAAAGACCCCCCATTTTAATTTTTCTGTAATATCTATAATGAACAGACATTGGTTATGTGTATAGATAGGTCATTCAACAGCAAAAACCACAAGAATATTTGTTTTTTTCATATATAGTAGAACTTGGGAAAATACCAGAAATTTTTCAATTTAATGTTATAGTATGTAAGGCAGAAAATGAGCAACATCTTCGGCAAAAAAAATCAAAAATCAACGGTAACCTAGCGACTTGAAACTTGTACTTTATTAAAATTGAATGGGCCACAAAACTTCAAACTTGAAATTTTTCTAACAAATCAAATTTAAAAAAAATTTAAATTTTCGATGAGGATTTCTGGGTATATCTTGCATTTTCCCGAAATTAAAAATAAATAATTCTTGTCGTTTGAGCTGTTGAATGAACTATATTAAAAAAAAAGAAGAAAAAGTTGGTATGGAAAATAAAAATAAATAACATCGACAAAACATAAGGGTATGCATATTTTTGACGCATATTGTAGTGCAGATGTCTACACTCACGGTTATGTCAAATGTATCTATGCCTTCGTCGTCCACCTAAACTTGGCTTGCATCCGCCAGCTGTCAACACGCCACATACAAACACACATACACGCTTTCCTCTCCACCTCTCAAGCGACAACTCGCAAACTGTCACTTGCGCTGTCGAGCAGTGAATTCAAAAACAAAAAAGCGGTAAAACATGCATACATATGTACGTATATCAGGGCAACCCACCAAACTTAACCGAGCTACTGGTCACGGTGGGCAGGAAGCGAAGATAGGTTGCATAAAAATGTCGACAAAATCTGAAAGCAGGGTTGATTTGTTGATATCTTAAGGTTAAGAATCCGCTTAAATTGAAATCCTAGCTGCTCCTGTTTTAAAGATATCCACATTTTATATACTTCTGATAGGATATATTTGCAAAAGAGGAAGGCGTACTTCTCGATAATTAGAGCATATTTATACGAAAAGAAATCTCATACAAATCTGTTCCTCTTTTTTAACTCACTAAAACGGATCAAATCAATGTGAAACATTTTCATTTTTTCCTACCGAAAGAATAATTGATCGAGATTTATTGGGCGCTACCGGTATACAACTTAGATAAAACACCACAATTACCTTTTTCTGTAGCGTGAACTTTCTCATTACAAACACTTTCAATATCGCAATATATGTATGTATGTATACAATATTGTATGCTATATAATACGGTAGTAATTTTTTATTAAAGGTTTGTTGCTATAAGCAAGTAGCGCAGGCAAGTCGCACTGCGCTTGTGCAAGAAATAAAAATGCTCTAACTTAGGCCAACGGTACTCCTCATAATAAGTAAATAAATTCAAAGCTTGTATGAGATTTATTTTGGTATTTATGTACTCTTCTGTCAGGAAATAATGACTATTGTACATCCGGAACCCAAATGCGATCATAAAGAAAATCGCATGAAAGTATGCGCTTTGTGTGTAGGGCTGCCAGACGTCCCGGTTTTCCCGGACATGTCCCGGTTTTAGACTATTTGTCCCGGTGTCCCGGTCCAACCTCAAAATGTCCCGGGTTTCATTTAAGTGTCCCGGTTTTCGATTTGATTGCACAAATTTTGCTTAAAAATGACTACGCTGAGAGAAAAAACGCGTTGTAATATTAAGAAAAATTTTATGAATTTACTGGGGGAAATAACGCATAGTAAACATGAATATTTTTTATTTGATTTCGCTTTAAAATGTTCGTACTTAAAAACAATACTTTCATACCACGCACACGTGGTGTTGAATCAAACTGAACATTTGAATGCACATTTACATGTCTGGCTGTGGCTGAGTGCACGAAGATGCCGTACAAAATTATTGGCTCGGAGACACTTTCATCTGATCACAATTTCTAATCAGATGTTTTAGAAAAATGTTTAAAATGTAGCTTTTGAGCCAATTAGTAAAGTGCAAGTCTGAAGTTACCAGAAAATTTCGTTGATTTTTTGCAATTATTTATTTTTTGCTGACAGTGTCTTCCACATACAAAAAAATGTCGAACATAGTTTGTATGGAAGAAACTCTCCGTAAAAACAATACCAAATATATTGCCTCGTTCAAAGCCATGAGCAAAATCGTGAATACATGGTTTTCAGCAAAACAAGCGGATCTTAGTAATTTTGATAAAAATCTTAACGAACTCCGCACAGCTTTGAAAAGTACTGAAATTTCTCAAACTGTCAAAATCCATTTTATCCTTAAACATTTAAAGCAATCTATTTCATTCTTGAATAACGATGGTTTAGGATTATGGTCCGAGCAGGTCGGAAAGTCAGTTCATAGGGAATTCATTAAATTCTGGGATAGATTCAAAATAAATATGTTTGATAAACCAAATTTGTGAGTCGCCTGAAGAAAACTGTAATGACATTTTCATTCCAGCATATATAAAAACTTAACTAAATTATAAAATATTTAAATACTAAAATGTGTGACTATATTATATGGTAAGCCAACAAAAAAATAAAAGGAAACAAAAAAACAAATATAAAAAAATAAAGCAAGAAAAAAATATAAAAAAATAAAACAAAGAAAGAACAAAGAGGTGCAAAGTAAGTTGCCTCTACGTGGTGCGCCTTGGAAACGATTGAAACCGGCTAAGAACTTACATAAACTTATATTTTCACATAATATATGTCAGCGAGAGGGAGTAACGTGTGAACAGTCGCCGAGAGAGGACGTAGCACCGAATGAGCGGACGGCTCTGAACAGTTTTGTCATTCATGTTAACATCTAAAACACATTCGTCTAAATTCATTGTAATTGCATCATCAACTTGAATTTACTTTTATTATAAATAAATACACACAAGTCATCCGTGACAGCTTCAGAGTGGGATTGGAGTTTTAGCCTACAAATCGAAACAGGATAGATCGGAAAAGTCGCACACACATACACGTATAAAGATAAGTTAGCGATAGACGCAAAAGAACGAGCAAAGAGTGATAGACATTTTCACAGGGAAAGAATAACGAGCGATAGACGTAAAAGAACGAACGAGTGATAGACACTGATAGAGAAGAAACAGCGTGTGGCAAGAATACGGGGAAGTACACGAACCGGCACCGAAATAGTAGAGGAGAATAGCGTTAGCGGCGACAAGAAAGAAAAGCAGCGCGGAATACAGAAAAGGAAAGGAGAAACAAAGTAAATCGAGAGCGAGTAGGAATTTTTTGAATTTTCAACGGCAGAGTGCGGCTGACGCAATCGGGGTTTTTTTTCGGAAAAAAGAAGTCCACGACGATAGACGCGTGGAAAACTGGAAATCAGGAATTGGAGTTAAAAATGGTTAAATTGAATGACTTAAAAGTGGAACAATTGAATGTTCTACTGGAAAAGCACAACTTGTCAGTCACGGGAACAAAGGCGCACAAAATATCGCGGTTGATGGAAATATACAACACAGGCGAGGTGCAAGATGACGAAGTGGAGGTTGAAGAGGTTCCAGCCTTGCAAAAGCAAGTCGATGAGCTCCGTGAAATGATCGCCAATATGTCCAAGGCGGTAGCAGACTTGGTAAGCAACAATCGGAACCAGAATGAGGCTGGAATACAAGGAATGCAGCGAGGTTCAGACGCAGATGTGGCGAGTGCGTCGCATGCAACGGCAGGTGCATCAGGGGCATATGCTACAATGCAAGCGAATAGAGCAGGTGTTGCAACAACACCTCCGTATGTGGTGGGGGACGGACCACCAACAATGTCAACAGTAGTCCAGCACACGATGACGGACATTATCGGAATGCTACCGGATTTTGACCCACTTAAGGGCCATATATCAACACATCAATTCTTGGACAGAGTGGAGCAGCTTCGGTCGATTTATGGGTGGTCAGAAGAAGTCTTGCTATTTGCAGTTCACCAAAAACTTAAAGGGGCGGCACGCCAGTGGATTGAATGTCAACCGGTGTTCAGGTCGTGGCAACAATTTGTTGCTAGCTTGAGGTATGATTTTCCAACAACCGTAAATATGGCGGATGTGCATCGGGAGATGGCAAATCGCAGGCGTCGAGTGAATGAAGATCTGAAGGATTACTACTACGTTATGTTGAATCTAGGTCGGAAGGTCAGCATGGATGAAGCGTCAATTAACTCGTATGTTATTGGGGGCTTAAATGATGCCAGCTTATCTCGAACATTGTTGGCGATGAATATGCGATCGTGCAACGAGTTGCTAAGGTCGATCGAAAATTTGTCGATAGCGAACACGTACAACAAGGTCAGCACGTTAGCCAAGGGGAACGTAAAGGAAGGTGAAGTGGAGAAGAATTCGGATAGTGACCGCAAGGGCTTTAGGTGCTTCAACTGTAATGGCACATATGGCAGCAAAATGTCCACAACCACAACGCAAGACCAAATGTAGTAGTTGTAGTAAATATGGGCATGAGGCGAAGGATTGTCGAAGTGGAAAGAAAACTGTGGGTAAGGTCACGGAGGAAACAGCTTTGGTACCTCCTCCTGTGATGCGCCAGATATGTATAGCGGGTCGTATCTATTCAGCGTTTGTAGACACGGGCAGCGACTTATCACTGGTATCTGACATTGCAGTGCCAGAAGGTATCCCTAAACAACCAAGCGAGAAACGTCTTCGAGGTTTTGGAGGTGCGGCGGTAGAAGTTCACGAGATGGTAGAAGTCGAATTTGTAATGGATGGACGTAATATTAAAGCACAACTTCAGATAGTGCCTGGAAAATTCATGCCGCATGAACTACTGTTAGGTAGAGACGTGTTATGTCGCGAGGATACGAAGGTGATTATTGAGTCAGGGGTTTTGAAGGTGCAAGAGGTAAACTCTGAAACGACCATCGATAAAATGTTAACCGAAAGTGACGCGCAAGAACTTCAGCAGTTATTGAAGAAATATGACCATTGCTTTTCGGAGGATTTGTCAGCACTAGGCAGGTGCAACACCATGGAGATGGAGATTAAAGTTACTACGGATAAGCCAGTCATCGGGAAACGTTATCAAGTTCCGTTCTCCCAGAGGGAAGTTTTAAGAACAATTACCGATAACTTGCTCGAACATGATATTATACGACCGAGTTCGTCGCCGCATGCAGCACCAGTGGTACTGGTTAAGAAGGCGAATGGGGAGCAGAGAATGTGCGTGGATTACAGAGCACGAAACGCTGTAACCGTCAAGAAACAATTTCCGATGCCAATCGTAGAGGAACAATTGGCGAGGTTGGGTGGCAACAGGTTCTTCACTACGCTCGATATGACGGCAGGTTATTACCAAGTCCCCTTGACAGAGGATAGCAAGCAGTATACAGCCTTCTTAACTCCGGACGGGTTATATGAGCACAACGTCATGCCATTTGGATTGGTCAATGCTCCAATGGTATTTCAGCAGATGGTGGTTCAGCTCATTAGGGACTTGGAACGACGCAACCGGATCATCAGTTATGTGGATGAGGTCATCATCGCCACGCCAACAGTAATGGAGGGTGTCCAGGTGTTGGAGGAATTTTTGAATGCGGTCCAGCAGGCAGGGCTGACTTTGCGTCCATCGAAGTGTGTATTCATGGCAACTACCGTTAACTTCTTGGGACACCTAATCAACGAAGAGGGTATCAAACCAAGCAGCGGAAAGGTTGATAGCGTTAAGGAGTTCCCAACACCGAAGTCTGTGACACACGTTCGCCAGTTCTTAGGACTGACCGGGTTTTTCCGGAAATTTATTCATAATTACGGCAGTATTGCGATACCTCTAACACAGTTGCTGAAGAAAGAGCAAGATTTCCAGTGGGAACCGGAGCAGGACGCAGCATTCAGTAGACTGAAAGAAGCGTTAATCAACGCACCGGTACTTGTAATGTACGACGCCACAAGGGTTCACGAGGTGCACACAGATGCGAGTTCGTATGGGCTGTCTGGAGTTTTGTTGCAGCTGGAGGAGAAGGGTTTGAAACCGGTACATTACTACAGTCGCAAATGCAGTGCAGCAGAAAGCAAGTACGCTAGCCATGAGCTAGAGGTATTGGCCGTTGTGGAAACATTGGATCGGCTCCGAGTATATCTGTTGGAGAAACCGTTCACAGTATATACGGACTGTAACGCCGTGGTTACAACTAAAGCCACAACATTACTACAGCCTCGCATAGCCAGATGGTGGCTGCGCCTCCAGGAGTTCGATTTCGTTTGCAAACATCGAGCGGGTACGAGAATGGCTCACGTGGATTCGCTGAGCCGAGGTCCGGTAGAAGAGGCAACTGAGCCACATACAGTTGCAGAGAAGGTAATGCAGGTTAGGAACGTTACAGAAAGTTCGGATTGGATTTATATCATGCAAATGCAAGACCCGAAACTGCAGTCGATAATCCAAATCCTAAAGGGTGACCGGCAAGACGAAGATACGGTTAAGAAACAACTGAAGGCGGACTACGCAGTGGAGAATGGTAGACTAATGCGTAAAGTAGATGGGCAGTCCAAGTTAGTCGTTCCGCATGTAGCACGATGGCGGATAGTGAAAGCGTGTCATGATGATGCCGGTCATTTCGCTCTAGAGAAGACTATTCAGAAGATCAGCAAAGCGTTTTGGTTTCCACGGATCCGCCGGTATGTTAAATCATACATTGCAGGATGTGAGGACTGCTGCTTGAATAAAGCCAGAGATGGAAAGTCCGAAAGCCAGCTTCACGTCATGGAGGTCTTGCCGATTCCATTCAGGAGCTTGTACATCGATCATCTGGGCCCATTTCCCAGGAGTAAGAGAGGCAATTGTTATGTGATGGTCGTCGTATGTGGTTTCACGAAGTATTCCATACTGAAGGCCTTAAGGAATACCAAGACAGAACCAGTGGTCAAAGCTTTGGAGGAGATCATGGTCGTCTTTGGTCAACCACTCCGAATAACATCAGACAGAGGGACCGCCTTCACGTCTCAGCAGTTCCAGGCGTTCATTAACGGTTATGGAATACAACATGTTAAGACAGCGGTGCGAACACCAAGGGCCAACGGCCAAGCGGAACGAGTAAACAAGACTCTCCTAAATTGTTTGCGATGCACAGTGAAGGATGCCAAGGACTGGGATGCAGCGTTGCCCATGATACAGTGGAACCTTAATTCGCAGCGACATCAGGTGACCAAGTTCAGTCCAAACGAACTGGTCTTCAGCTTTGATCCAAGAGATGTAACCCAGAATCGGATGATCCAGGCGCTCCATGATGAAGTTAACGTCAATGCAGATTCCGAGAGTAACTGGGAAGAAGCCGCTAAAAATATTTTGGTAGAGAAGCAGAAGTGGAAACAAAGATACGACAAGAAACATCGAAAGCCTCACAACTATCAAGTGGGAGATCTGGTCGTCATAGATCATGTGCCAGCAGCAACCGGTGACTCCCACAAACTAGATCCAGCTTTCAAAGGTCCGTATGTGGTCACAAAGGTGCTGGACTACGACCGTTATATCGTGGAGGATGCCACCGTTTCCAGGAGGCGTTACAGTGGTGTTATGAGCACCGATCACATGAAACCATGGTGCACGCTAGCGCCAGGGTTGGATGTCGAGGACGACATCGAGGCAGATGTTGACGAATCGCCCCGGAATGACGATATGTCAGGACCGGCCGAATTGTCAGCGAGAGGGAGTAACGTGTGAACTGTCGCCGAGAGAGGACGTAGCACCGAATGAGCGGACGGCTCTGAACAGTTTTGTCATTCATGTTAACATCTAAAACACATTCGTCTAAATTCATTGTAATTGCATCATCAACTTTAATTTACTTTTATTATAAATAAATACACACAAGTCATCCGTGACATATATATACACACATTTACTCACACATACATTGTTGAATATTTAATGCACAAGGATGTTTTTCTCTTTCGCAAAAGTCGGTCCTATCATAACTATGTAAAATGTGGATATCTTTAAAACAGGAGCAGCTAGGATTTCAATTCAAAGGGATTCTTAACCTAAAAATATCAACAAATACAACCCTGCTTTCAGTTTTTGTCGACATTTTTATGCAACCTATCTTTGCTTCCTGCCCACCGTGTGGTTAGGTGGTTACCTCTCTTGCATGCACCACCTTTTTTAGTCATAACACCCAGCCATTTACTACAAATACACACTTGTCGTACAACACTCAGTCAGCGCTTTTTGACAACTTCTTGCGCCAAAATGTCTAACTTTTTTGCGCATTAACCCCAAATTTATGTCACTTGTAATATGAGACTGGCCGAATGATTTGCGATGCGTATGGTTAAAGTTTAATTAAAATGTTTTGGACTTTTAAGGCATATCATTCATCATATTGGAATTGTTTGCTTAATATTTTTATTTCTTTTATTTTTTTTATGTTTTAGAGGCCAGTAGTCTGTTGAGTAGCTGAATTCACTTACGTTTATAATATTAGATTAAAATTTTAAGTTTCCAACACAAACCAAAATTTCAGTCAATGCAATAAGTAACATACATACATTTGCGTATGTGTTTTAAAGCACATACAGTGGTGAAAATATAAATACGGACATTTTAGCATTCTTTGGCAATTTCCCTTTCCAAAACCATGTAAGTGAAAACTTCAAGCCTTGTAAAAAACTAGAAAAATTGAGCTTTTTAATTAGTTTTCTTAGAAAAAAATCTGAGTATGCAGTTTGGTAGCCCATTCAATTTAAGTAGCTAAGACTTACCGGTGAAGTAGCTAGAACCTACCGTTGATTTATGGCATTTTTTTGTGGAAGTTGTTGCTTATTTACTCTATACCAAAAAATAGTTTTACATTCAGCCCTTGACAAAATTACAACCACAACATTTTGAACAGTTTTGACTAGTGTTGTTTTTTCTAAGATTCATAAATTTTTTATTTTTATCTAACAAAAGCCATAGCAATCCAAATTTCAAACTTTGTACAAAATTTACAAAAATTCTAAAAGCTTTCGATCCCAATTCCAAAATATTTAATTAAAATTTCCAGTATAATTTTTTTGTATGCATTTTTTTAGCTTATTGAAATTTAGAATAATAAAGTATCAGTTTGAAGTTGCTCAAAAATCGAATTGAATTTCGATAATATTTTTTTTGCTGACGGTGTACACTTTCTTCTATGTATATAAAAAATTACTTTGTATGGAAGAAAATAGGTGAATAAAAAATTTCCAAAAATCGACGGCAAGTCCTAAGAAATGTAATTAAAAAGTTTTAAATTTTGATGAGCACGTTTTAGTAAGCTATATTTATATAAAAAAATAATAATACACATTAAAAAAATTACTAAAATTTGCTAAAATGTCTCTGTAGGGTGTATGAAGAAGAAACAAAGTTTGTACGTTAATGGAGAAAAAAAACCTGATTTTCCTCCTGCTAAAACTTTCTAAAACGTTCAGGTAAAGAGCGAAATACACCACACAAGCGGCTTGTCAAACATTCTTCAAACCTACTTTTCCCAATTCGCCATACACCATGCAAACATGACTCGTTCAAGCAAAGAATTTTAGTTTTCTTCCAGTTCGCAATGCTAAATATTATGGTTTTCTTTCATTTTCCTCTCTTACGTCCTTACTCGGTGAAAATTTCGTTGCGAATGAGGCAATTTTGCTATACACAATGCAAGCGGTTTGATCAAACATCAACATGGCGGCCAGAAAATCAAAAAATTTTGATTTTTGCTCAAATTTCCCTCAAGCGGTTTGTCAAACCTTCAAACACCCCCATACACAGCACAAATGGCTTGAAGCAAAGGGAAATTTCGCTTGGTTTGTCAAACCGCTTGTGTGGTGTATTTCGCTCTTAAGACGTAGAGAGAGTATAGCGAAATAAGAGCTTGCCTTGAAGAACTCTATATATCTAGAAGACTTAAAGCTACACAAACACGAACATGAACATGATGGACAACATTTGTAGTTTCTTTGACAAAAAAGTCTGATTTGCGCGCGTGAGAGATCGTACACAGACAATTTCGAGCTCTATATATTCCAAAACAACGATCATCCCGCCAACCGATTGCGTAGCAAAAGCCCCAACAAATCGTTGTATTATTTTAAATGTATATCCATACTTAATCGTTTAAAAGCAAAACATTCTTAATGTTATTCTAAAAAAATTCTATTTCAAATAAAGCAGTGGGGTTGAGCTGAGGAGAATTTGATTAGTTCCGTTATCTGTGAGCAACTAATTAGCAACTAAATATCCCGTAACTTTTCCCCATCCACGAGCATGTTCTGGTGACACCCAGGGTAGGATTGGCGGTCCAGGGTTTATACTGCAATATTATAAACTATGCTTTTTTGCAGCAACTAGTTAGCAAAATATGCACCATAATTTATATTCTCTGATGACCTCTTTTTGACTTCCTCATATTTTGGTAGTAGAGAGGGAGTTGATGTGGTGATACGGGATGAGGAGGGGATAATTTAAATAATGTAGTCTGCGAGCAACTAATTAGCAACTAAATATACTAAGACTTAACTTAGCAGAGAGCTCGTATTTTTTACACGTAACGAGCAAATAAATCGGGAATATTGCATCTAATTGGCAACTAAATACACATTAGGTTACATTTCTGTGTCGTGGCTATGGCCTGCCAGCTTAATATATGTACGTACTTTAAGGCAAAATTAAAGTTGAGGCCCGGCTTAGTTAAGGCAACTATAAAAGCATCGAAATAAGATTTACGAGGATAGGATTATCGTTAATGTACATAGAGCTTTGTGGAAAACATAACAGTGGATAGGTTTTTTCGAAAGCGGTCAGCTGAAATTTAGCCGTGGTTTGACTCTTAAGATTACTTTTCCGAAACTGGTAAGACCTATTTAATTGATGCGGTATTTTTTTTAATTTAAGAATTCTCGAGGCGCATCTAACTTCCATCACAAGGGTAAGTGTCTTTGGTTCTTAGTTCTTTGATCAGGTGTTGTCCGACATTTCTGTCATGACGGAGTCTATCAGCCGTTGTCAGATTTGCGCTCGTGACAACTAAATGTTCCGACAGTAAGATCACGAGAAGTGCTTTTGGCCTCATAACTCTCAACACTTCGTCGAAACCTGCGCAGAAATTAGTCTGAAGATGTGGAATTTAGACTTTATAAGAATTGTGTTATCGTAGCTAGGTTTCATAGCCTTCGCTCAAGTAAGGTATATATCGTTAGAAAACATGCAGTAATTTCTATATATTTATTGTTTTATTTTAACATACATTTTTGTACTATGCTTTTTGTTATTTTTTTTTTGCTCACCAAAGAACGGAAGCTGCCACTTTTTAGCAGATGTGTCACAATAACAGCGACATGAAATTGTCTTGCCACTTTTGGCAAGTGCGCGCATGCTCACTTTGACAGCTTGACTAGTCTTTAGCCAAAAATAGGTGTACAAAAAGTATTCGAAGTGTCAAGTTTCGTATCTAACGCCTAGTTATTGTTATTGTTGTAATTTTATTGCCATTGTTGTAATTTAGCGTAGCACACTCTGTTCTCACAAAAAAAATGGAAATAACACTCACGCACGTTTTGACTTCAAGATATGTTTTACTATTAAACGCCTAATTACGCAATATTTTATTCAAATTTAGTTTTTTCTAAATTTTCAATTCGCATGTGGGATTGTTTATTTGCTTCTTCTTCTTTCTACTTTTCCATTTGCCCACTCGCCCTCATTAGCGTAAATTATTGTTACATATTAATTTGTCGGATAGTTAGTCCAACAGCAATACGAGAATGTATGTATGTATACAAGTATTAGGGTGCATCACTCTCCACACAAAAAACAAAATGGAACTACTTTTCCATTGCAAATATACAATTTATTATATTTAACGACTTCCGCCAAAATATTTCGAAAAAATAATAAGAACTACAGGAGCTGGAGCTATTTAAAAAATACCACAAAAAGCGGGTTTTTATAACTATTTACAATTAGTTGTTAGAAATATTTTTTCTAAAAGATCACCTCAGATGATAGAAAAGTTAACTCTTGAAAGCTAAGCATAAAATGTTTAAAACTTGTATCGCCGGAACCCAAACATTTTTTATCATATCTTCGGCACTTACAAACAAATCTTAAAATATGATACATCCATGTTCTTGTCTCGAAGAGAACATTTTTTTGTTCTAAAGGTCATTTAACTCTAGTGCCCCTTTGTAATGCTTACCCACCAGATCTCAGTTCTTATCAGCGTAATGTACCACCCTAATGTTAGTAAAAGTCATTAAACTTTTGATAATTAAGTATTTCATTTATTCCAGTAGAACTATTAAAAAAATGTATTGCCGAATTTGGATGTCGCGGAAAAATATAAAAATGCGCCCCCTAGTTTGGCAAAAAAAAAAATAAAATTTGTTTTCGAAATCGGTTTGCAAAAATACTTTAGACTTAGTGGTGTGCGGCGAACTTGTTTTGCTCACTTCCATGTATGTATATGGTACGGTCCAAGTACTTTAGAGTGGGTTGGTCCCCATACTAAAGCAAAAAGTTTTCGATGTACATACTTATAATTAGTACTCAAAAATATCAAATTTTGAAATCGAAATTAGATAGAAAGTAAGCTTTCAAACTAAGGTTTAATTGCAGTCTTTTTTTCGCGACCCAGTCTAATGTGCATACATATGTATGTCTATGCATATCTACACATGAATATGCAAATTTGCATCAGCTTCTTTTCCACTCAAAAAAAAATATATATATATATTCCACGCACTCCACAATGCCCATTCAATTCATTTACCGCTGCACACATTTGTTCATTCATTGATTCATTCATTCATTAATAGTAAATTTTCGTTTTCGCAACGGAAGTGAATTTGATTTATTAGCACTAGTGTGCGCTGGCTGTGCAGTCGAGTGTTCGTCGTCAAGCGTTGGTTGGCGGGTTTAGAGTGGTCTACTTCCATTCAACAACATACAAACAAACGTACATACATATCTATATGCATAAATATGTTTATAGGTGAATTTGTATTAAATACTTAAATGCATACATTCATACAAATTTAATGCATTCAAAAGTATTTCAGATTTTATCCGAAAACGTGCGTGGCTTTGCTGTTTGTATTTTTTTGTCTGAAAACTTTTTTTTTGCTACTCGTCTATTTCCGGCGCGAAAGTCAATGCGTGTGTGGTTGTGTGCGTGTGCTGCGCTGACACATATTTTTTTCAAGTGTGCTAAATAGAAAAAATACAAAAAAACTAAACTGTGGGCACTGTTCGATAAGTTTTCTCGATTTATTTCATTTGTTTTATTTTTTATTTATTTAGCCGTATAAATGCCCAAGTGCACTCATTAACAATTGGAAATTATGGTTTTGACAACAAATTTATTAATTACACACTTATGCAAATGACATCACCATTTTTGGTTCATAAAGATGACGCGTCTTTTGTTGTCATTGTACATATAAAAATGTCACACATTTATTTAAATGTTTGCGTGGAACCAAATGTAGGCCAATGCTAAAGGAAAGTGAAGGTGTTTTTAATAATAGTTGAAATTATTATGTTTATGGGCATTCATATCGTTGAACATACTTGTGTATTGTACATACTTAAGTGCATAGCGAGTTGGCAAAATTAGAAAAAAAAACAGCCTTGTTTCTGATCTTTTAAATTGATTGGCCTTCGGTGCTCGATTCCTTACTCTTATTTTATGCCACGGCTAAAGTTTAAACCCTACCTGATTTAGCTTGTCTTAGAAGTAGAAAATTTGCATGAGATAATAATACATATGGGCATTCCCATGGTGGCGCACGTGACAGTCGTACGATTTCAATGTGTTACAAAAAAGGAATACCATTTGTTTTCTTTAACTTTTTGGGCCATTGTATAGCACATAATTAGCTCTATATTTAACCGAAAAATGAAATTAATCGAACTGCTTGGTCCTGAAATATAAGCATTTTAAGAGAGTGACAAAAAATGGAAGTTGATTTTTTCTTTTCTTACAAAATCGCAAAACTCTGCGAATTGTGGATGGCTATTTTCATGGAACTTATTTTAATATGATTTGGAGCAATTCTAGTTGTTTTTAGAGTTTTTTGAATTAATGCAAATTGTTTCAATTCTATTTTACAACGCCAAGTGTGAAACGTGACGTGACGTGGCGTCACGTGACATAAATTTCCATCATTATATTTTTGTTAATATTGCTTTTAAATGAATTTTTACCGCAAATAAAACTTGTATTTTATGTAGAATATACTTTATATTTTGACTTAAGCGCCAATTCAGGGTCAATTTATTAAAAATCTATGATTTATTATGTTTCAACTACATACGCCAAATTCGAACCAAATCGGACCATAAATACGGTTTTTCGAAATATCTCGACCTTGGCACCACCTAGGAAGACCATTTTATGCAAACATGATTCTAGTATGTACTTTTAAAAGCAGACAAATCGGCCCGTAAATACGTTAGATATAAAACTTTTATTTTTTTTGTCGTGGTGGACCTTCCGCTGGAAACACCCATATACATATATTTATGTAGGTCAGTTACGACCAAAACATGTCCCACAGGAAAGCCTTTCAACTTTTTGCATCAAAATCCTTTTACGCTTTGTCCAAATGTCAGTCGCAACAGCTTTTTAACAGACCAATTTGGCTAAAATGAAAATGAAAGACAGATGTCAACATAGTTCGAAAGACATTTGTTATTCTAGCACAAAAGTCTTAGAAAAAACCCTCTCATTCACTAATCGTGGTGAAAAACACTTTTGCCAGAAGGCGCTTGTATATCAGTTTTTTTGCTCCGCTCCACTAGTCGCAATAGCCGAGTGTACGTGAAATATACTAGGTCGAGTCCTCGGTAGCGGATTATTTGATTAATTTTTCCATTTTAATTTTGTTCTTTTTTAATTTAATTTCTTTTAATTATAAGATTTCGTTGTTCTAAAAAGAATTATATATATATATATTTTTTTTTTATTGAGGTTTGTACCACGATTGTTTATTAGTAGTAATAAGAGTTTACGGGGTGTACATAGCTCAGTGGTTAACGCTTCTGACTTTGCACATCGATTACGCAGGTTCGATCCCTGCTGAAGTCTAGAAAAAAGAAGTCTGATGAGATGTGGTGATCTCCGAAAAAGCTGCTATAACTTCTACCGCTTAGACTTTGTTGCTTTTTCAATTTTTCCCAATAAACAATCGTGGTACAAAGCTCAATAAAAAAAAAAATAGAGAAAAGTAGTTTTTATTATGGAACGACTTTCCGTCATCCCTTGTCAAATTTGGTTTGGAGACAAACCGGTTTCGGCGTTGTTCGTTCGTACATCATACACCCACCCTGTCGGAAACAACAACAACCAAAAAGGAAAAAGTATTTTTCTTTTAATTTTAAATTTTATTTAATAAATTTTTGCTCTTTAATTTGGGTTCCTCTTTCTTATTTTTTTTTTTGTATTTTTAGTTGCTACTGTTTTAAAAAGAAAAAATTTATAAATGTATCTAAAGTTTTTAATAACAGAATAAGGAAAGGCCTCCTCGTTAACAGATCTTTCAATTTGTTTTTCGAAAGGCAGTAAAAAGTTTTCAAGATAGTTGCCAGAATAGACAATTGTCTTATAAAAGGCTTTTGGTGTTTTGAAAGGCTGTGGTGAGATGAAAAAAGTTGCCAGAATTGCTCTGTAAAAGTATTTCTATAAGTTTGATTTCTGTACACATTGTGTACATTGATAATATGAACGTTCGAAATTAATAGCTGGACATCAATTTTCAGCAACTTAAAAACTCGGTTATTTTTTGGTAACTCAAACGCCAGAAATTAATTATTGGTATATTCAACACTGAAAATTAATTTTTGGTCATTAAAAACTGGTTATTCGAAGGCAGGAGTCAATTTTTGGCCATTTAAAAACTAGACATACATTCTTTTGTAACTTAAAACTGGACGTACGTTTTTGGGTAATTCATAAACCGGTTATGAATATTTGGTAATATAAAAGCTGAACAAAAATTTAGCCATTTAAGAACTTGACATAAATCATGCAAAACAATTTTTGTAAATACAAAGAATGTGCATACAATTTTGGTAATAAAAGACTGGATATAAATATTTGGTAATTTAAAAACTGTAAACCATTTTTGATATTACAACGTTTGGATATAAAATTTTGGTAATTTAAATTGAACATAACTGTTGGGTTATTTGAAAATGTAACCCAAATTTGGTTATTAAAGCTGGATATCAATTTTGACAATTTATAGACTTGACATAAACTTTTTCTGAGTTTAGAGACTGAACCTTATTTTTGAAAAACTCATGAACTAGAAAAAATTTGTCTCTTCTTAAACGTCGAACATAAATTTTTGATAACCTAAAAATTTTACATTGGTAACTTTAGGTCATTTAAAACCTGGAGATAAATTTTTGGCGATTCAAAAGATTAAAATCAATTTTTGGTCGAAACGGACCTCAATTTTTAATAATTTATAACCTGAGCATACATCATTTTTGTTTAC
>NW_023458559.1:30277713-30335365 GCF_013731165.1 Rhagoletis pomonella
ATATGTAACTACTATATACGAGTACTTGTAGTCAGTTAGTCAGTTAGCTTGCAAGCCATTTAGGCAGTTAGCCGGTAGCAAGAAAGGTTTTGCAAAAGAAAAGAGTACAAAGTAGGTTCTGGCTGTGAATGTGGTAAATGGGAAAAAGAAAAAGCCACGCGAGTCAAAAAGAAAATAAATGAAATGGGACCTTCATATATACATACTTACACAAGTAAGTACATTAGGCATATGACTTTATTTCAAATTAACTATATCTATGAGAAGAGGATGAGGAATGATGAAAACCCAACGTACAAAAAGGAAATAGCTATACATATGGGCCATTCCATGCAAAATTTACACCTCAATATTTTATTTTGATAAGAAATGTATATTTTTATATTCCATATCGAAAAAAAGATAACTATTTTTTTATTTCATCACGTTATTCGAAAATCTCGGGAAAAAATTTCCGAAACTTCGAATTTACTTTGTCGAAAAATTAGAAAAATTCAATAAAATTTTTATTTTTTGTAGGAAATTCATAAACCCATTAAATTTTAGCTGTGCAATTTTGAAGTGGCTAAGAATTCGGATTGACTTTTTATAATTTTTTGCCAATGGCATTATTATTTTCTTCCATACAAAACAATTCTTTGTATGGAAGTAAGAAGTTTATTGTTGTTGTTAAAATTTTGTTGAATTTTTCTAACTTTTGAAATTTAGACATATATGATTGTATATATACAATATATATAAATAACAAGCTTTAAACAAAAAAACAAAAATATCCGTAATTGTTGAAATTAGTGTTTTTTCCCAGTACAATTTTTTTATCCCCGGAGAACTTTCTGCGGGAACATCTTATACCAAATATTTACGAAAACGTCATTTTTGCTGGTTTTTCAGCATTCATCATCCTCCCATTCTCCCCCCTAGAGGTATATTTATACAAAAAAGGGCATTTGCCTAATGTACATGGAGCAGTTATTTTTTCGTTTTTTTTTTTTCGTTAACATACTAAGTACATTAATACAGCGCCAAGTTTTTATGAGTTCAACACAATAAGAAGTAGAAAAATCGTGAGATCTTTACATTTTGATGTACTCATTTCGTGCTTGTGCTAAAATTAACTGCCACAACCGTTGCGCCGTTTAACCCGCGAATGATGAAATACAAAAAAAAAAAAAAAAACAACAACTAAATAACCAAAAGGGACGTGCTGGTCCGTTTTGCTATAAAGCTGGTTGCAAGTATATTTCCTTTTTGCTTTTATTTTTCGAATTGTCACTATTTTGGCAGCTTTTACATTACACAGATTGCGCAAACTACTACAGTAGCTGTCAGATCGATTGTACTAGCGAGAATTGGCAAATTTCAATTAACTTGGCCTGAAGACTAAGAGTAGTACGGAAATGCTTTGAGGTAAAAATGCTATTAACTATGAGAAAGTTTAGAGGATCTGTTGTTAGAGGGTTGGACCGCTGAAAATAAGTACCACTTGACTAGAGAGGATACCCCTCTCGAGCTGCATTAGAACGAGTTGGTCTTCAAACGAAAGAAAAAGTTTGCCAAAACCACACCGACACTCAGATACCCTCGAAGTAAACTTTCAAACTGGGGAAGACTGTTTCTAATTTGTATTCGTGATGCAGTCTTTGGTTGCATTCTGAGCTTACGTACTTAGTAGTCGAAGAAGCCCACTTCGCGCTTCCTTCGGTTGTTGACTTAGCGCACGTTCATAATAACCTTTTGCTGCTTTTAGGCAATCCCTTTAGTATGTATAAGGTCCACCTATAGGTATTCTTATTACATGGCACGTGTAACGCAGACTTTGTCCCAAATGCCTCGAGGTACTGAGAGCGGAAGATGATAGTTTCCCAGATATAGGTCCCAGACTTGTGGTCGACTTCCGGCTTGGTCCTGTTAGTAATAAAGAGAGAGTCGGTAGTATTCGGAGCAGCTACTCTGCCTCAATTGATGATTTACCCAGTTTGTTTACTTCGTTGACTCGCAGTTACTATTGAGTGGGTGCTGAGTATAATATTCATTATGGATGGTGCCCACCATGCGTCGGCTCGCACCGTCTTTATAAACTCGTGAGAAAGTGTTGGTTGGTACTCTGCGGCTGGTGGTACATAAGACCGACTCGGAAACCGTCGCCTGGCTGAAGCGGAGCAGAGTTTTCTTGCCAATTTTATGCATGGTTAATCAAACCTTCTCCCTAAGTTCGAAGAATAGTACAGCGGGGGTAAGGTGAAGGGCATATGACAAATCGATCAAGCCTTTGTCGATGCCCTTTGCTCCTGGCAAACCGAGTCGGCCCAATCTCGTTTAAGCTCCGTAAAAAAAAGTTAATAGCAAACGGACTGTATAAATCTGCATAACACTCTGTATTAAGGGGGATGAAGAGATGGATGTGCGAAAGGGAAGATGGGCCAGTTGGGGCGTAGTCAAGCAGTTGTTGACGCGTCGATCTCCACATAAGACACCAAGCTCATTCAGCGAGGACAGTTCATTGTTGTATGTGAGGGCCGGTCGGCAATATCGACATCTCATTCCTGCGCTTCGATGAAGCAGTGGTATTTCACTCAACGCAGTACTACTTTGTTTCTCGCTTTTATTATCTGAATAGTGTAAAATATGAGTGAGAAAGCGTATAAAAAATGCTTCTCCAGGTTCAGTATGTCGCAGGTCGAGATTACTGTGACCTTGTCAAAGGAATCTGTGGGCCATAGTAAATGCCCGCATCTGTTCTTAATTAACTTTTTTGATTTCCTACTGCGTTTGAAAAAATTTCAGCGTAAAATACCGCGCACTTATAGTACGCTTGAAGCTTGTTTGGTAATGTTTTAACTCGCTTTCGATCGCGTCGCATTGTTACCGTGTTAGCTCCCCTAACGCTGATGGAAAACCAGAGCTTGTGGTACTACGACTTCATTATGGTCGAGGGTGGATCAGAGACGGGATCTTCTAAGGCTCATGAAGCTGGATCTCTTGCTTCTTGTAGGTGATATTAAATATCTTTCCAGACCTATTTCATCACACACAACAACATATCACAACTCGATGGAGGACGACGAGCTTTTTCAAGGTTGCGGCTTATGCACTGGGGTTCGTACTTTTAGTCCAGTTGGGAAGAGCTCTCCGGGGCTAGAATCTGCCGCTACCGATCGCAGTGGTATCACAAAGCACCAACGATTTCGGTCTAAGTTAGTCCTTTGACAAGGGACAACCACCTTAACCTAACCTAACCTGACTCCCAACCAGCATCAGTTCCCTTTTTGGTCTTAGGACCTTAACATTTGCATGGAGTACCATATTCACGTATCAAATATAACTTTAGTAAATATGAGAATGTTTTACGGCCTCTAAGTTGAGTGATATTTAACCCTGAATGAATTTAGTTAGACTCCTAGCTTCGGAGCTTCTAATATATATGTAATATTCATTATTGGGCTCCCTTGGCTAGATAGTAAAAGGAACGTCTACCGCTTGGAAGGATGCACTAAAAATATTTTCCTCGACAGGCAATGGCAAAACATCGAACTTTTTCTGGCATAAAATATCACCTGGCGGTAGCGTAAATCTGTAGGTGTAATTACATCAAGGTTGACGTATAATTTTGTAAAAGCCATTGTATTGAAAATTTTAGTTTATGCAAATTAATTTGCAGCATGCCCGAACCCTGACCTCACTCAAACTCAAATGACGTAAACCAACCCACGCAACCAGTACAAAACTCAAATCCGTAATTTTTCACTCTTCATTAGGGAAAACAAAGACACATCTCAGCTGCTACCACACCTTATAACAACAACAAAAGACAATGTGCCTCACATAAGTGGCCGATATAAATCAGTGGCGGTGGGAAACGTGAGCGAACTACAAAAGTTGACCTAAACTCACTGGCATTATGCCGCGCGTAAGCACAATTCCCACTTACAACAAAACGCTTTGTAGTGTCACCTGTGCCAAGGGCACAAAGCCAGCAGCATTTGTCACAGTAATAATAACAAACAGTCAGCAAATGGCAGAAGAAAAGTGTAGGCGGTGACGCGTAATAAAGCAAATGGAAGAAAAAACATTATTAAAATAAAGAAATAGCGCATAAAATAATAAAACTATAACGATAGCGTGCGCGCTTAGTGCGGCGGGCGCGCGGAGAGCATTTTCCAAAAACCACTGCAAAAAGTCAACGCGCGCGCGGCGATCGCTTTATGATAGCAGTACAATTCACCCGCGCTGCTAAAATGCAAATTTGCCATTAGCTATTTTTGGCTTTGTAGTGATATTCGTACTATTCGAATCACCCACTTTTACGTGCATGCTTCGCTTTATCTTTTTGTCGCCGCTGCTATGCTTCATGATCTCTCACTCCCTTCTACCGTTGAACGTGCGCTATCGCCAACCAAGCGCATTATGAGTAATGCGCTGAAAATGCGCCGAACGCGCGCACCCCCTGTACTACTGGTCTCTTTTTTGTCCACCTCAAGCGGTTACGGTTGCTGTTGTCACCACTACCGCTTTCGGTCATCACGCCTTGGTTGATTAACCTGTAGCTGATGGCGTTGTTGCGCTTCACATTTCATCGAATTATTTACTTTGCTTTATTTTTGGATTGACGACTTTATTTATTTGAATTAATGATTTTAGTTATTCATTTACTTACGCGGAATGTATGAGTAAAGCGCGCGCGCCGATTGCATGCGCAAGGCAACGCACGGTGTTTTTTTGCCGCCAGAATTTGCGCGCACGACTTTTTTGTAATATGTGGCTTGTTTGACAGTAAATATCGCGATTTCTCCAATTCTGAATGCGTTTACACGCAAAGCGGAAAGAGTTTGCATAACTGCGTTTATGTCGGTTGGAAAATTTAACGCTCGCGCGCGCCTTATATTACTCACCGTCGCTGACCGCTGCTGCTGGACCATGGCTTCCTGCCGTCCTGTCAGCTTCTCTTTGAACTAACTCCCCTTTTGACTTTATTTAAATGTTTCGTTTGTATCAGCTAGCCACACATTCGCTTCTCTTTGTTTGCGTAGTATATTTACTTGCTTTGTTTGTTCGTTATCGCTAGGCAATCAGCGCTGGCGCTTCGTAGGACAGGTAGTTGCGCCGACGCGGTCAGCATGTTTCGCAGAATTTCGACGCACTTGTGGAAAACTAAATAAAAAGAAATGTAAGCGTATATGTACGTGTAGTGAGGAATATGAGAAGCAGTTGGTGGGCGTATTCGCGGAATGTTGGTGCTAAGCACATACACAGCTATACAACACTCACGATAAGCAACAACGCATTTCACCATCGAATGCAACGCTGTGGCACAACAAAATCGTGGGAAACCGACCAGTAGGAGAAAAGTATTTGTAGTAAATATTCTTAAATTTTAAGATAAATACCTCGCCAAATGAAAAATAAAAAAATTATAAAAAATGATAATGAATGATGAAATGGGTTTTGACCGAAACATTTCAATGCAGAAAAATAACGAGAAGTTTGTCAGACAACTACAGAGTGATTCAATAAGATCACATACTTTCCTTTTATAAATTAAAACCAACAAAATTTGTCGAAATGATTTTTTTTTATTTCGTCATGGTTTTTGGTCTATGGCATTTATGTACGACTCCTCTGGCAACATAAGTTGCGCATATCAAAATTGTCCATGAATTTTTGGCCTAGTTCGAGCTAAATATCATTTATGGATTTTATTTATGATCATTTAACCTGGTTGTTTCGTAAGATAATGTGTTCTGGGAGCTTTTGTTCAAAATAGGGCTATGTTATCTGATTCAGGCTATATAAAGTTTGTTATCATGTCACGATAACGTTCACCGTACACCGTAACAACGTTAACGGAATCATTTTCAAATAAGTACGGCCTGATGACTACCCAGACCCCAAATGCGGCAGTAAACGTATGCGATCGACTGTTTCCATTGATCCGTGTCGTAGCTTCTACAGCACCTATTGAAAGATAAACCAATCCTTTCAGCGTGTACCCCAATGAGCCAGTGCCCGGGCAGACTACCGTGAGTTTGTTGGTATTTGCTTTGCTCATTCCTAGAAGAGTCCTGATTTTAAGAGGATCATAGGACACCCAAATCTGCTGCGTAATCCTATACGATACTGCCTGAGTGAGGCACACATATCCACCGCGTGGTACACATTCAGTGCAGAGTGCAGTCTCCGTAAATGTCCCTATGTTCCAAGACTTATATTGGGGTAATTTCGTTTTGTTGAAGTGACTTGGGCCACTTTGTGTAGTTCGTCCGGCAGCTTTATAACTTCATTCGCTGACCACTGTGGTGCCCTGAGAGTTAGGGTCAAGGATTATGAAGAGCAGGGTTGTTTTTCGAGGGCGATGTTATCGATATCATGAGGGGCCATCTGGGCGTTAAATTGAGAGATTTTGAATATAATGGTTTTTTTTTCAGGGACGATGTTTTCTATATAGGTACCATCTTGCCCGCCAGTGATGGCTCTGATTTCCTACTGAATTTTTCTTGGCCGGAAACTATAGTTTATGCTGTATGTACGCAGTTTAATTATGTCGACGTATATCGAGTGGATGGCGGTAGTGTTTTATGACACTGTTGATAAAATTTAACATGCATCCAAGACTAAGTGTGCATTCTAAAACGTCAAAATACAAAGCATGACTTTCTTTTATTTCTAAACTTCAGGAGATTAGAATGCCACATGTGCGCAACCACGGTTAGATACTACTTTTCTTCTATGGGGCTAGTTTTGCAATTATTATCGTTTGCCATAACGTGATTGCAGTAGCCCGATTTTAAGATGACTTTTTGATGTAATGTCGGTCCATCTCTACTTTAAATGGTAGCTGGGTAATCACGGTTTTGTTCCAAGCAGGATAGTTTTTCGGGAGTGGACGCATCCGATCAGACACCCTTTTAAGCCGATCGGTCCGCCTGAAGAAATACAACTTCTTACCTCCTCATAGTTCTATACTTTCTTCCAAAATGATAGCCAGCAGGTAATCAATCAATCACAAGCATGTTTCAGCGCGGCATCATTTAGCGTAGGTTTCTAGAACTGGTGATACTGGTTTATTTTGCAAAGAGACTACTTCTTTTCAAGATCGTTACCTGGTAAATATTGTGCTTATAAATTTTTCATTTACACATTTCACGGTCATTCGAGCCTTTTCCTGTTAGCTGACAAACTATGCATACCAAGTCTCATGGAATTATTCTTCCATTACAACAAATATTGTACTAATTAAAAATCAACGGAGGGACTCTTTGATCAATTGTCTCATCTTCATGCATTGCCTCATGTTACTGAAATAAATATACATATATTTATTTACATATGTTAGTACATACATACAAAAGCTTATTTATAAGTTCAATTTACAAACGTACCGGCTACTGCATTTGCGTAAAATACCAAGTAAAAAATAAAATAAAAATTTCTTTATGGACTGTTCACTTGCATGTCGTGCAACTGTCGCCATTGACAGATGTCATTGCTGGTGATGGGCCGCGGCGCGAAGTGTTGTAGCAAACAAAAAACCAACCAAAAATGCACAAAGACCTACTAACTTTGCTCTGAATGCAAATTTGAAAAATTACATGCAGTTGTTGTCGTAGCTCTCTGTTAAGTTGCATGTGTGGGCTGTCACTTGCTTGTGTAAATTTTGTTTATTGCAACAGTTACGGTTCAAGGACTATGCTCCTTGCATACCTACCTACCAACATAGCGCCTTCCTGTTGTTTTAAAACTGTCAGTTAACTTTATGCAGATGTGTTGGTTAAGCACAAGAATTTCATGTTCATGGCGATCACAAGGCGACAAACAAAGAAGATGTAGGAAAGTTTTAGATACTAGGTAGTTAATAGGGAAATTAAAGGACATTTGTGTTTCGCTGAGGAGCACCGTGAATTGAATTTTCATATTCCAGCTGCTCTTAGTGATAATTAAAATACTAAGTGTGTACCCCACCTTAAATTGTAAAGCTGCTAGTTTTATGCATTCAAATTTAGCAGTATTTGGGATACTATATAATATTTCTGCATATAAATACTTGTATAACATACGAATCACCGCAATTACTACGAAGCGCTCTAATTACAATTTTTGTGCTATGAATGTCGCAAGCAAAGATAGCGATCCGAAAATTATCGCTAACTCGTTGCAGAACAGCCCCACTGCTGACGTAACTTTCGATCTTTCGAAATATTTTCTAATTACAATAAATCTGGTACGAATAACAGGCCACGATGCTTTCGCAAGAAGCTGTATGACTGAGGTATTTCTTCGCGTTCCCACGACAGTCTTCGAAACCGGAACGGCCCAAGGGTTTATATCTGGCCAAGGAATGTCACTCTACCATCACACCGCAAAGGCTTTTTGGCAGGCGAAAATGGTTTTTCTCAGAGCAAGAAGGGTAGGAGTAGCTTTGACTTTAGCTAGATTACTCTTGGAATAGGTGGGACACAAGCCAGCTCAGCAAAATCTAGGCAAAAACAGCTAGGTATTTTTGGCATGGATTGGGCCACCGACAGTCAGGCGAGCTTCCTTGTATCTTATAACCACAATTCTTATTATTTCTTATGTATGGTAAATTTTTTCATAATTTTAGTAGATATTATATTTTTAAACAATTATTTTTCCTACATAGCTTTATTTTGTAAAAAATCTTAAATTGTATATCTTTCCCTAATATGACTACTTTTCTCCTAAATATTTTTTTATATTTTTATTCCCAAAAACAACTTTTCTCGAAAGAAGTAATTTTAATGGAATTTTTTGTTCTCCAAACATCTTCCTTTCTGACTGTAATCTATTTTCTAATTCATTTTAAAATATTTTTTTCAACTTATGGGTTTTTCATAAAAAACTGTTTTTTGCTCAAAACAAAATTTCTTAAAAACAATTTTTTTAAGCAATGAAAAAAATATATATTTTTATGATAAATTTACATACATATTAAAAATTATATTTTTCCCTAAAATGTTTTTTTTTTCTAAAAAAATGGTTATCTTCCACATTATTCTGCTTTTTAAATTTTTTATCCCAAAAAAAAATATATTTCTCGAGAGATTAAAAGTGTTTGTACCGAGTAACTTCCTGAATTTCATAGTGATCTAAGCAGTATTTTAAACTCATAAATTTGTTTAAGTGTTTAATTAAAGGCTTTCATGAACAGTTCTTCCAGCTAAAAAAAAATTTATTTAAATTGGTAAAGCAGCAAAGCAAACTACAATGTTTTTTCTGTTGTGTCCAGCTTTTGTACCTTCAAAAAAAAATGCTACCTTCCCTTGCATTAGCAACCTTTGTTCGCCGTTTTATCTCTAGACAAAACAACACATGTCGTCTTTTATATGCAAATTTTTATCGGCTCTGCGAAATGGTAGTTTTTAACTGCATAAAATATGCATAACTCATGTTGGCACATACATGCATATATACATGTACGTACGTAAGTAAAACTCCAACGTGTAGGAAGAACCACAGGTACACAGGTCAATCGCCTGCAGCAAATTAGCGCACTGCATAAATGAACGATGTTAACATGTTGGAATCCACATACATACAAAATTTCATTATTATCTATAGTACATATTACTAAAATTTTTTTAATGCGAGGGCACATAAATTATTGTCACTTATGTATAGCAGCGATGCGTAAAAGTTAACAGAAAATTCAAAATTTTTTCTTGTTTTTGTAAAACGGCAGATGTACATTGTACACCTCGTTTCAAAATTATATTGACAAATTTTAACAATTAATTTGTTTGCTATATATATGTAATTTATTTTTATATATTTTTTTTAAATATAGTTTATTCCTTAACAAACTTAATGCAATATTCAAAAAACCAACGAACTTTTGTAAAAACTTCGTGGCTCATTGGATTTTAGTACATTAAAGTGAAAATTAAAAAAATGCATTTGAATTCAATGTGCTTTCATTTTATTTATTTTTTTTTGAATTTAAATTATAATGTTGAAACATAAAGTAATTTTTTCTTCGTTGGTACAGGATTTTAACGGTCATACAATTAAGCCCCTGCGAGAAAAATTATACCCTATATGGACTAGTACTTAGTTGGGAAATCTTTTTGAAGATATACTTCCCTGCCGGAGTAATTTTTCACCATTTTTCCATTTTTAAACATGGCGGTGTCATAGGAGAAGTCAATTGTCCGCTTCTGCATCAGCACCCTACCAGTAGAAATACTAGTAGCATCATACTAGTTGATGGGATAGACTGCCAATTCATCCTCCGTGAAAAGCATAAGTATGCCATTTTGCTCGCGGCGCAGCAACAGTGGCAATGGTCGACAGAGCTTAGCTCTGGCACGCCAAATCAAGAGATCCGAGTTCGAATCTCAGTGAGCGAATCTTTTTATTTTTTTTTTATTTTTTAATTACATATTTTGTTGTAATTTTTAAATTGCTTTATTTTAAACAGAACAAAAAATTATTTCTTTTAATTTTTGTATTATATCTGAGTATTTAGGTTTTTTTCAAATGAAATTAAATTTACAATTTTTATTTTATATTTAAATTGAAATAATTTATTTACTTTACTTTAAGAATCTCTGAAACCTGAGTTTTCAAAACCACATTAGTGAGGAAGGCAATCAACCGCATTTTTGTTTTGGTTTTGGCAATTCAATGACAGATGTCGCTGATCGCATAAGTTGTTCGAAATCGCCGAAATGGTAGGCGGTCGCATTAGCACATACTAGTTAATGAACTAGTATTTTTAATAGCTGGTTGGGCACTCCACTTCGGAGAGCTGATATAATTATAGTTCATGACGAACTGGTTTGACTTCCCCTTCAATACCAGTTTTCGAACTAGATCTAGTTTCTACCAAGTAATTTACTCTTTTCTACAAGAAAGTGGTATAATTATAGTTCATAACGAACTGGTATGACTTTTATCCATAAATAATAGTTTATGAACTGGAATTTGTGCATACTGGTTCAGATTTTCACTGCAGGGTACATATAAGCTGACAATGTATGAATGCTAAGAATGTATGTATGTAGCTTTGTAAAATGTGTAGAAGAAAATTGAAAAGAGCTGTAAAAATTAAGATAACAAAACTTATAGCAGTTTAAGTGCAATTAAAAGGAAATTGCCGGCATTTTGCTGGCTTGATGTATTGTATTTCACAGGAGTTTAACGACTTTTTCAACAATAAGCTCTATTATGCTTTCCATGCATACGCGACTGTGTCCCGGCTTACAGTGTTAGATTTCCGGGCTTAATAGGTGCATTTTGAATAAACTTGAGGCCTTAGGTAAGAAAAATTATCTCAACAATTAGTTTCAAGCACTCAGCTACCTTTGTCTAAACGAGTATAGGAAACTCGCTGCGGCGCATGCGTGGCTTTCACACTATGTATTACTTCTGCACAAAAATACTGTATTCGTAATTGTGTATGTATCTAATTAATTTCCAATTTTCCTTACATATTCCGTGCACTCAACTACTAACAGCTTCCCCCTACACTGCCTTTAAATCTCCCGCTGACTACATCACTTGCATACATCAAAAATAACTCAATTTCTGTAAAACTTTCTCACATTTCTAACACAAGAGGCAGTCAAATTATCATCATTGTTGGGATATTCACTATACATATTAAGTCTATTGAAAAATTGCGGAAATGACTTACTTACATAATGAAGTGAAAAATGTGTGGCAAGCAAAACAAAAGCATAATAAGAATATACATATGTATGTATATACATATCAAAATTGCATAAAGCGAAGTTGCACGAAGCACGTACATTTGTAATAATAAACAACAATGCAGCTACACCGAAGTGACATAAACACAAATACTTGTCCTCAATTCCTCCAAAACACATAATAAATCAACACAAAATCTAAAGCCCAAAGTAGCTACTGATCTATGAATATGAGTACAGTGTTTCGTTGCCATATGATGAGTACAGAAAAAGTACATTCAAAAAAATACCTGCTAAAGCACAAGCAGTACACGTTGGTGGCCCGACATAGAGGCCCCATGAACGAAAGACACAAGATCACGTAAGAACAAGAGAATGAAAAAAGTCGATATTTTTTAGCGGGTTCTACGCCATCTTGTGTCACTGGAAAACGAGCGAAAAGTAAACAAAGCAAAGAAAACAACGAAAACCAAAATTAGCCAAAATTATTGTCAGCCACTATAAACGCACAATTTAGGTAAAATGATGCAACAAAATACTTTAAAATGTGTTGTCATGTTGAGTTAACTCTTCTTTACTTGAATAAAAGTGTAAAATAGTGGTGCTTGTGATGTAAACAAACGCTCAGCTGACGAACCCGCTTTCGCAAACTTTTTTCTCAAAACCGGTTACAAATAGTACAACGTCGCGTTCTTACGTGATCTTGTATATTTGGTTCATGTAAAGGCCCCCCCTCTAACATGACAAGCGAAGCAATTACTTAATCTCATGACTCAACCACTGGCTTAGCAGCACTGTGTCGTTATGCAAATAGAGGCACTCTTAGGGTTGTCATATTAGATTTTAAGCCCTGGATTTCAGGGGCTCGACAGAAGCATAGTTTTCGAGTAGTGTTAAGAGTGAGGGAGATACAGTGCTGGTGCTCAAACTAGTCCAACCGCTGTGGCTAGCTGCTCTGACCACCGATATTTATGCATAAAAATCGTAAAATGGTTATTAAAACAACAGGTTTGTAAAACAGTAGCTAGAGAAAATACCGTCTATCGAGGCAAAGCCTTCAAAGAAAACCCGTTTTTCGCTCTCCTGTAAAATTTGTGTGCCGTAAGATAGGCGGCTTTGCAAAGGCATCGACCATAAACACATGTATTTATCTCAGCCTGGAATACGCTGCAGCAGTTTGCACCCCTATAGGACTCTCCCAAAGATAGTTTTTGCGAGATACTGTTCCAATGTCCATTTTAAAGCCATCTGTGAAGATCTGGTTTGCGTCGTCGTTTGAAAACAATGTTAACCCTTTAAAGACCAAGATAAACATATTTTCCAAAAAAAACACTCATAAGAAATTGGTGTGTTTTAGTAGTATTATTTATGCTTTTTCTAGAATGTGCCTCATATTAATTTACCTGTTTGTATTATGAAATTATTTCTTTCGTGAAAAATTATTTTTGGAATAAAAATTAAAAAAAAGTTTGGATAAACGTTTTTGGAGAAAAAGTAGTTTTTTAGGAAAAAATTGTTTTAGGTAAGAATATTATTTTTTAGACTTCTTACGAAAAAAAAATTATGTATGACAAATAATTTTTTCGAAAAATAACCACCAAAATTATGAAAAATTTACCATACATGAAAAAGTATATTTTAATTTTAGATTAAATTATTTTTAGGCAAAAAAATATTTCTTTAAGGAAAAAGCAAAAAAAATCAAAAACCAAAATGTTACAGAAAAAAATAATTTTTCCAGGAACAAATTATGAGTTTGATTAAAATTTTTTAAGAAAAAAAAATAGGTCTATCTACCTGTGTGTATTCCCAATTTCTGCGGCTGCATTCTTACGTCTCTCCCAATCGTACTCTTGCATAAGTAGAGCTACACTACAGAGCACTACAAACCCAAGTAAACCCTTTAAGAGCAGGCAAATTCGTCAAAACCTTAGATAGAATCCCCTCTGGTGCAATTCAGGAGTCAGCTTCGTAGATCCACATTCACGTTTCAACACATTCAATGGGCGGGATCTGGATTAGAAGAAACAAGTTAATAATTACTTTCCCTAGCTTCACCGCCTATCGAGCTATATTTGGATGGCTCGGAACCTTTATCAAGATAAAAAGCAGCGACTTGCGCGCTCCTTCACACAACCAACTACGGCTTTCTAACTTAAAACCCTAAACAGGGTGACTCAAGTGTGATCGAGTTACTTGAAGTGGAATACTGAATTAAAAAGTTGCCACTTTTACTTACATGACGGCCACTGTTTCAATAACCACACGCTGTGTCCCAGTACTTGGCGATGTTTAGCAATTACGCACATATTTACATACTTATGTATATGCTGCTGTCAATTTTAGTGCGAAATTATACGCCTAGGCTACTGTATACCTATGCAACAACTACTAAATACGCCTGCTCTATCCACAGTCCATGCAACACGCAGACCGCCAATGCAATGGGCACCACACTCAGCGCGCCTCTATTCGTCAGCTGCCTGTCCGCCCAACGCGGCTAGCCGGACGGCCGCAGTGCATACCGGCATAGTTGTCTGTCGTAACGTCTGCCTCACTGTCTACCCATGGTGATACAATTATGCATGCAACATGCATTTTTATGACCACACCACAACGGGGTAAATCTAATTCAGCTACTCAAGCGCGCCACAAATTTGATTCGCAGATTTATTTACTACGTGCAACAATTTTTTGTTTCACTGCGTGGTTGTTCTTGTACTTTTTGCTTTGGTTGTTTTTGCATTTACATATTTGGCTTTATTTTTGATTGAATTGAATTTTCCGCTTCGTTTGTCTGGTAGTACAAGTAGCCGCGCGGCACACTGCATCGCGCTGGGGTGCTTCTATTCTTACCGCGCCTGCCTTGGCGCGCGCACGCACACACACACACACACACACACACTGAATAGAGCTTGTGAGCCTACGCGTCGTCCAACGACCCACGTTGCAAGCATCCGTGTCGTTGTTTTTTACCATGTGCATGTGATCGAGAATATATTAATGTATGTGTGTGTGTTTCAGCCGCCTGGCACGTTTTGCGCGGCAGCACGACGCGCCGCGTAGGCGTTCGCCGCCAGCACAGAGGTTGACGTTTGTCGTTGTTAATTTTCATTGCGGTTTTTCGCAAAAAAAATCATTAAAAGTACAAAAGTTTTGTAGATTTTTTCCATACCCTTACCCTGCCGCAGTGCTACATTGGTGCTTTGGGAATTTAGCTGAAAATTGTGCTAAGCGGTTGAAGAACTCCTCATTGCTGCTTTGTAGGATTTTCTGAACTGCATTGCAATGTGGCCTTTGTTGCATGCCTCTTTGCACTTTGTCATAATTGAATTTAGCATACAACAACAAAAACAACAACATTAACAGTTAAAGCTAATCGTGTTAATCTACTGTGATGCGGGAAAGGCCGTAAATTGTTTGCATTTCAAATCTAGTTATTATCTTCCCTCGGCGGCCAAAGCGCATTAAATTGCCCATGGCCACTGATGAGCCATTCGCTAGCTGGGTGGGTGGTGACTTGAAAAAAGTGATTTTATGATGTGTTAGAATGGAATTCAATTTGCGTGCTTTGCTGTATGTATGAAGCGCGTGATTTTTCCCAGAGAAATCCCATAATCTTCGTTTGTCCGTTGTGGTTCCTACGCAGACGCCAACGTTGCTTTCGAGTAGTGGAATGTAAGTATTCGAATTTAGCTGATTAAATGAACTTCGCTTCCGCATTTTGCAATGGAAGTTGGAAAATGAGAGAAAATTATAGAAAATTGTATTTGCTATATACTCTTATACTTTTTTGTCTGGCTTAACATTCAGACCAGATGTGCTCTGTTGACGTATCGGCCACCGTTCTGTATCGGAGAGCGTGTCAATTTGACTCAATTGGAAATGCAATCGATGGCGATCAGTTGGCTAACCAGTGAGTGGCGTGTTGATGATTCTTCTCTTGTCAGTTCAACGACATTTTCCTTGCCTCTGACTACGCATTAGCCTGGAATTCAGTATAGTTTAACCCTCCCAGGACCATAAGTTTATAAAAAAAATGATTATTTGAATTGCAAATTTTGATTAATGAGAGCTAAGTAATCAAATTGTAACTTTCTAAAATGTTTCAACTAAAAACAAATTTCAAATAAAAACAAAATTTTTCCCCCAAGTCTTCTTTCTAACAAATGGGTTATCAAGCTCATAATTTGTAGCTAAAGAAATTATTTTTTACCAAAACAATATTTAGTTTTTTTCTAATTTTTCCAATTTTTTTCCTTAAAAATTTTTTTTGTTCAAAGATAATTTATTCTAAAATAAAAATATTCTTACTGATGCTTCATAATTTTGCTTGATATTATTTGTCTAAAAAATGATTTTTCCTACCAAATTTTTTTCGTAAAAGATCTTAAAAAATATATTTTAACCTAAAATGATTATTTCCTAAAAAACGAATTTTGCTGCTAAAAAGTTTATCCTAACTTCTATTTATTTTAAATCCAAAAAATTTTTCTACCAAAAAGTCTTTGCTTCTAATGGTAATTTCTTTTTTAATTCGGGTTAACATAAATTTTCAAAATTATGGGTTTTTTGCGAACTATTTTTTTACTCAAAATAAAATTTCTTAAAAAATATCTTTGACTAGCCCCCTAAAATTTTTATTCTAAACATGACTTTTTTTTAATTTTTGTTTTGATCGAAAGAAATAATATTAAACAATTTTATATTTATTCGAAAGAAATAAATTTCTCAAAAAAATCTTATGGTGGTAATTTCTTCGGGTTAACATATTTTTTTGTAAAAAAACTATTATTTTGCCCAAAATATAATTTTTTAAAAACTATTTTTCCTGAGCAATTCAAATTATAAAAACAATCGTATTATCATAAATTTTTCTTGATAAAAATATTTTTTTTTTAACTTCATAATACAAATAGGTAAATGAATGTGATTCACATTCGAAAAACAGCAAAAATAATACAACTAAAACGTAAAAATTTCGTATGAGTGATTTTTGGGAAACATGGTTCCCTTTGTCTTGAAAGGGTTAAAAGTGTTTTTCGCTACCAAAAGCTGAAGCCTCTCGAAATACTCCTACACAGGCTTCCGGTTGAAAAACCTACATACGGGTATTATGTAAGTAGTAAGGGCCCGCTGCTCCTGTAAGTATAAGTGTGACTTTCAATCATTTTGAGGTTTGATAACACTTCAGTCTAAAACACTGTGGGACAGCTGTCACAGCAACTGAAAGCCTGATACCAACCCCGTTTTACCAGCAGCCAATCCGTCATCCATCTTTGATCCGTTTGTGTACAACCAGGGATTTTTAATAGGACCCTCCATGACAAACATAGTAGACTTATTCATGGAGTCAGAAATATTGACTTTTTTGAATCAGTACGGAGTTTCTCTTTAGATTTTCGGTTTATGAGCCCCCTAAATCCCTGCATCCCTGTCTACACTCTTGGCTTTAGCAAGAGTTTTCTCACATCATGTCTGAACTCGCCAGAGTACTCAACCACTGTCCCTCGAAGATTGACTTAACCAAAATTTGTTCCATTTCGAACAGGGCCCCCTTGACAAACCTGTTAGCCAAAGCACGGAGAGTACGTTACAATATTTTCATCAAGTTTGATTTGAATACGAACCAGTTGTGTGCCGGTGGTGTGCCATTTTTATACTCGAGCGCACTTGTGCACAAGGGTTTATTAACTTTGTTCGCATGACGATTGTTTGTAACAGCCAAAACGAATCGAGATAGGTATGGACAAATGTATACATAAATGATCAGAATGAAAAGAGAAGTCGATTAAGCCATGTCTGTCTGTCCGTCGATCCGTCCGTCTGTCCGTGTACACGATAACTCGAGCAAAAATTGAGATATCTCAACGAAATTTGGTATGTAGGTTGCCCTTTATCCAAGGTAGGTTGGTAATGAAAATGGGCGAAATCGGTTTGTAACCACGCCCACTGCCCATATAACGGTATTTTCGAAAAATGCAAGAACTGCGATATTTCAGTAAATATCTAATATTGTTGAAAATTGGTACATGGAGTAGAATTGTGGTAGAAAATAATATTGTTGTGAAATTTTAGGCAAATGGGCGTTGTACCGCCTACTTATAATGAAATGTTGTATCTCAGTAGTCGCTTCACTAATCCCTACCAAACTCGGTATAAGGCTTGGGTAGGGTATAGCTAAAAAATCTGTTGAAAATCTTTGAAATTGGGTAATAACCACGCCCACCTGCCATATAACGGCAATTTACAGAAACACGAAAATTGCGATAAATCATTAACTACTGGAGCTAATTCACTTAAAATCGATGATTGAAATAACCATTTAGAATAAAATTAGAATATTATAAATTTAATGGGCGTGGCGCCGCCCACTAATGACCACAAATGTGTATCTCGGTAACCGATTTATCAATTTCTACCAAAGTCGGTGCACTTTAGTACGAAAAAGCAATTTGTTGAAAATTATTGAATTCGGACTAAAATTACACCCGCTTTCACTATAACGGTAAATTTCAGATACACGAAAGCTCCGATTTTCAATGAGGTCGCTAATTTATTCCAAGGTAATAGTTACAACAATCTCCTAACAATAAATAAGACTGCTATAGACTTTTAGGAATTGGGCGTAGCACCGCCACTTTATAACTACAAAGGTGTACCTCGGTAATCGCTTAATCGATTTTTACCTAACTAGGTTCAATTATATCATTAAGTCTAACTCTGCATATTATCGGAAACGTTTGAAATCGGGTGGACTTCCCTACTTATCGTGCAAAGGTAGTTCAGGCAAAGTTGAAACCACGATATTTGATACCTGCGCCGGGTATATAAAGTTCGGTTTCGCCCGAACTTATACTTCTTTACTTGTTCATTATCGTTTCGATATGACTTATCAGATAATGTAAGGCCGCCGCCACTGGTTTACCTTTGAATTTGCGCCAGTTGTAAAACCCGATTGTAGGCGGACCTTCTGCACTTCCTACTTCCATTGAGTTCGCACTTTCTTTCGTTGGCCACACATGGGTGCCGAGTCAAAGGATCTTTTCACCGGAGCGTCATCAGCCATTCGTACAACATGCTTAATACAGCGCTATCGCTGCATTTTTTGGGGCTAAACTATGCCCATATCGTTAAACAGCTTTTACAGTTCGTCATTGCATATTTGTCGGTACTCGCCGCCCATGCGAAGAGGGTCATAGATATTGCGTATAATAGCTTGCTCTAAAGCCCGCAAAGCCTCCTTATCATTGTTCGACATGGTCCTAGTTTTTTTGCTTTGCTTTTCACTTGCCAGCCGAGCCCAAAGTAGCACCTGTTGGCAAGATCTGTTATTCGCTTTATCTCCAGGCTGATATTAGCTGTGTTTTCGTATTCTCCAGCAAAAAATATCCAGTAACTTGCCAGTAACCAAATTTCGGAGAGTTAGTCAATATTTGCTCCCAATGAGTGAAATATGCAAGAAAGTACGAAAACGCAAAACCAGCAAGAGTTGCTAGTTTTATGAACAGCTGATTTATTTTATATTTTCCGATGCAATTTTCTTAGAAAACTAGTATTTGCCATCGTATTATATATTTAAATGGGTTTAGTTTGTCAATTGCAACTCTAAAAGCACCACAAACAATTATTTTGTTAATGTGAATTACATTAAGCATCATACCATCAGCTGTTTTTCTTACTAGCAAATAGTTGCTGGTAAAAATTTATCCAGTAAAAATCCAGTAAAACTTGCAAGTTCAGCTGTCATTTTTGCTCTCTCAATCTCCTCTCTCAAGTTTTTGCGTAAGAAAACGACATCCAGTAAAAAACTAGTAAAATTAGTACTGGATTTACTGGATAGTGCATACGTGAACAGGGCTATTGTTCTGCTGTGTTAAATCATTGTTAACCGACTTCTGAAACTGAGTATTTTGGTATACTTGCCTCTCCGAGAGGATACACACTTTCACACCCCATCGCAGGGGTCTCTCAATAATAAAAATCCCAACACTTCTTCTTGGAGCTTACTTATAGAATTACGTTGCCCAGAAATATGTTTCTGCCTATGGGCACTGCCTTTTCCCCACGCAGAGCTGTTTAAAACTTTCCATAAATCTTATATGGGTGCGCGCACAGCAAAAGCTCGCTCTACCCACTACGGTTTTATATCAGCGATGAGCAGAGGGAGCTTTTAATGTGCGCGAGCCTATACCAAATGTATAGGAAGCGTAAAAGAGCTTTGCCCGCGGGCAAGGCAGTGCCCATCAGTGTTTTATATGAATACCCACGGAGTAAAACGTAACCCCTTGTGTTGTGTTTTTTTACGCTTTTCCTTTGAAAGCATTCTGGACGTAAGTTCAAGCATAATTTATGTGGTACTGAAGACCTGAGCATCTTAAATGCCATGTTTTGTTTTTTTTTTTCATTCAGAAAATTGCTCCCTTACCATTAGCCTACATAACGCTTCGCCATTTACATAAATTCATGCAACAAACAGTGGGAGGGGAAACCTTAACCTTCTAGCAGCCAGCATAATTCAAAGATATCGCAATAAAACCCGCATAAATGACATTTACAGACCATAAGCGACAGACAGACGCAGCAGACACAAAAGTACGCGCAGCTGCTGCAAGTACCTAGCGAACTACCCACACAACAGTGTTGCACTTGTGCCGCCGCAAGTAACAACAAAAGCAGTGAACAAAAATGCAACAGCTACATACATATGAAGACTTTAAAAAATATTACAATCAGCAAATCGACTTTGCAACGTTCTGCCCTGTGGCGTAGTTTGAACAAGTACTTGCAATGGTCTCACTTACAAAGAGACGGACGTATGAACGGATGTAAACGTCGCGAACACGCGCTTGTATTTGAATGGTAAAAAAAAGAAATTTGTCGAAAAAAAATATTACGAAAATTGCATAAAGTAAGAAAAAAAAATCAGCACAAAAAAAAATTTATTTTCACAATTTTTTTTTCGAGTGGGTTGATGACTTTTTTGTTGCAGCACTTCTGCGTCTTTGCGTCCGGCTGCGACTTGGCATATTGCACGCATGCGTAGCAATCATTCGAAGTTGCCGTGGCGAGTTTTTGAATGAACTTTGCTGTTGCTTTGCGTTGAATGTGGTGGTGTAGTTGGTGTATAGCGAGTGTGGGTTTCATTCATGCTAAGGCACTTGAGAATAAAACGATTTACAAAAACACAAAAAAATAAGCAAAAGATTATAAATTTTATGGCTCAAATGCAGCGTGTTTTGTAACTTCGTATTTCTATTCATATTTTGTTAAATGCAATTTCAATTCGTTTCTCTTGTGTGTGCGCACTCGAATCGACGTTAAATGGTGTGGTGACAAAAAAAATTGCATTTGGGGTTACCAAGTTTAGGTACATGTATACAAATTTATTTATACACTTAGTTACCAATCGCGTTGACTACTCAGCTGGAGCTGGTTTGGCTGGAGGTGTTTAATGTATTTTTTTTTTGCAAATATTTACATTAGACCGTAACAGAAAAAAAGTTTGCTGGCAAACCAGTTCGGAAGACTTTTGTCGCTTGCCAACTTTCGGGGTGAAACGCTCTTTTGAAACAAACCACTTTTAGCTCTCGTCGCTCCAACAGTCGCAATGGCCGAGTGGGGGAAGTACCGGTGTGCCTTTTGAGAGATCCAGGTTCGAAATCTCAGCCAGCGAATTTTTTTTATATATTCTTTTTTTTATCTAATCTTCTTACAATTACTCAATTTTGTTCTTAAAGATAAAAATATATTTTCCTTTAATTTAATTTAACTTTTAGAAACCCATTTTTATTTATTTTTTTTAGTTGTATAGTTTTAAAAAGAAACAGTAGTATTTTTAGTTTCATTAAATATTTAGAAACTTATATTATTATTTTCGATTTTTTAATTAAATATTTTTTATTTTTTCAATTTAATTTGCTTTTTGGTTTTAGACTTTACTGTTTTAAAAAGAAAAATAATTTTTTTTATTTTATTTATATGTTAGGATGTTATTTTGTTTTTTTTGTTTTTTTTTACACTTCCTATACATTTTAAGATTTTGTTTTAAAAATAAAAATATATATGTATATTTTTGTTTAATTTCATTTAATTTTTAAGTAGGACTATATTCTTCCTTTTTTGTTTAACTTTCTCTCCTATAACTTGGTTTTTAGATTTTATTGTTTTAAAATGAAAAATATGTTTGATTTTAATTTCATTTAATTTTTAAAACCTTTTTTATTTATTTTTGGTTTGTTTATATTTTATTTTATTTATCTTTTTTTAATTAAATTTAGAAAGAAAGAAACATATTTACACATTTATATTTTTTATTTAATTTTAATAATTAAAAAAAACGTATTGCTAAAAGCCGAAAAGCATAACGCAAAGACCTCCTCGTTAGCAGATCTTTCAATTAGTGTTTCGAAAGACAGTAAAGAGCTTTTAAGAGAAATGCCAGAATTGATAATTGGCTTACGAAAGACGTTTGTCTTTCAAATGACTGTGATGAGTTGAAAGACAGATGTCTAAAGTATTTTTGCAAAGCAATAAAAAAAGATTTTGCCCTAACGTAGCAGTCACCTTTTTACATTGCTCGTCATATGTTCAGTATTTACAGTCGGATCTTGACCTTCGATATATCGACGTTCTTGTCCAATGGAAACAATTTTTTTGTTTCAAAGTTCATTGACCGCAAATACTCCGTTCTAGTACTTACCCACCAGATCACAGTTCTTTTTACCCTAACATACCACCCTAATGTCAGTAAATTAAAGCTCTCCAAAAATCAATAAATGTTGCGAAAAATGTTAAACAGCGCTGGTTTCCAAATTTTTTTTTAATTGCCTTGCAAAAATAGTACAGTCAGGGATATTTGGCGAACTTTTTTTCTTCGCTTGGAAGGTGCTACGGTCTAATGTGCATACGTTCATACATACAAACGTGTTTGAATATATTTATTTCTATTATTTTTATTATATAATTGCGTGGGCCACAAAGCATGCAGCTTGCTAACCGGTTATCTTTGCAGCATAAAAATATAAACAAAAATTTATATAGCAAAATTGCCCGAAAAAAATGCATATGAAGTCAAAAAGTCTAGCTGCAAAATTTGCCGGCGTTCTCAAACAATTTTTTTATTTCTTTTATATTTTGTTGAGTTGCATTTCTTGCGCGCACTAAATACTTTTTTATTTATTTAAGTAGTCACTCTTTTTTTAAACGTGTTTCTTCCTCTATCCCATTACCGTACCCACGCAAAGAGTAGAAAGATCATTATTATTATTTTTGCCTGAGCTAGATGCATTTTCCACCTTTTTTGGCTTCTAAGGAAGTTTAAATTTGCATTGAAATGCGCTTGAATTCTGAGGGAAAAATAAACGACTGAAAGCAATTTCCGCTCTTGAAGAGCACGGGTTTCGAAGGATGTGCTGAAGAAGAAGAAATTATTAATTTGCTCTTTATTATTATGAGCTTTAGTGCACTGACACTTCTTATGTTATAAAGCGTTTTGCAATTGGTGCTCCTCAACTCTCAGCACTCGCCAGCCCTGTATGCTGGCTGTGCGGCTCCAGTGCCACAATGGACAACACTTAAAGTGCTACAACCCAATTGAATCCCTTCTCTGAACCGACTTATTAAAAGGATATTGAGTCATTGGGCCTCATGCATAAAAAGTGAGCTTAAGCTCCGACTCGCTTTTCAGTACAAATTCTTGAGTTCAAGCTCACTCCATAATAGCAAAAGTTGACTCCGAGCTTAAGCACACTTTTCATGCATGAAGCTCGTTGACTCAACGCGCGAAAATTCGGACAGCTATAATGCGGAGAATGTAAAAATAGCTTTTTATGCCAATAATAGATTTCAAAAACCTAACAGTTTTTATAGTTAAATATAAATTAACTATTATTCAAATTGAAAAAAAATTTCAACTTTTCGTTGACAACCAACTTTCCAGCATTTTTAAACCTTCCATTTAAATTTTGTTTCACCTAAATAATCTGTATTCTAATTTGCATTGCTTTCTTCTAACTAATTTCAGATCTCCAATCGATTCGACGCTTATTGGAGCACGACAGCAGCGGTACGATATGCCCCAGTTGTCGCATCTCTTTCGACAAGGGCAAACGGCGGAAATTGATCGATACCTGTGGACATGAGCGTTGCTATTCCTGTATGTTTCGTAACGATCAGTGTCCGATGTGCATGAATAGTAACAGTTCGTTGAAAGGTAATTATTTCCAAATAAGGAAAATGGAAAGTGTTATAAAAAGTATCCAATGTATTACTAGTTAAATACTTAAGTAGTATATGCCTCATTATATGCTTAGGCATTTCCTTTTACGACTGATACTTCATTGACCTTTCAAACTTACTTTTAATTACATACATACGTTTTTGCTTCATCCTAATGTAAGTGGCATTATTTTCTTATTCCCTCGCCTTTTGCGTCCAATTTCTTCTACAATGACTCCATGAAATAAGAGTACCTATTTAGCTTTATTTATTGCAAACGGAAATCGTTTTACAGTAGAAACAGATCTTAAATCAGTTGAATTAGCCATAAAATGTCAACAACACCTTTCTCTTTCGCGACTATAAAGATCGTTAATAGCTTACAAAATACTTAGTAAATATACGCATGCATACATACGTTGCAAGTACACAACGTAAATGTTAGTTTTTTTTTTTTCTTGAACATGGTCCGCTCATTTGCAAATTGTGGGTTTTTTGAACGACAACGAATAAAATTTATTGCCAGGTAGTTGCTGAAAAGAAAGGCATTTAAGCCCTCTCTAATACTGAAACTTTGAAATAAGAGCGAATGCCCCGAATAGAGCGTATTTTGGTAGACCTCAGAGAATATGTATTAGGCTGACTAACCGCATCGCGATTCCACTAGCCTAGTCTAAAGCGTAGTAAAAAACTACAATGAAGAGGAGCTTTGGAATTTAGATCACGGAAAAACTTTACAGCTCCCTTCCTTAATAGGTAAATGGGTTTTCGTTCTAAGACATTCCTAAATGACAATCTTCACAGATAAATATCAGTAGACGGTTTGAAGTCATACAGAATTACACTGCTGGCCCGTTATTCATCAAGGCAGTGATGGACATACACCTCGTAAACTATATCCAAAAGCCTGAAGGTGAATGGACTTCCTCTTGCAGTGAAACGCTAGACGATCTCATGAGCACGCACTTCCCGGGGTACACTGTAGAGCCTAAGGCAGATGCACCAAGTCAAATGACTTATTTCGACAACACTCTCGTAAAGACTATCGTCAACAAAAAAGTTAGAATGGGCTATTGAGACTTTTAAAACTTAAAAATCTTCAGGACCGGTTTGTATTCCCCACCGAAATTCAGATAGCGCTCGACGTTTTATGCCCGCTGCTTACTTATATTTTCAAGGCAAATTTTAGAAATACTTCTCGACGCCCATATCCGAAAGCGCCTTTTGTTGGCAAATCCGTTGACACTACGTTGCGTGAAATTGTGCCCAAAAATCGTTAAGGGACTTGACTTTAAAGAATTTAATTTAGGAATCTTTCTTAACACAGTTTGCTTCTTCTTCTTATTTGGCGCTGTAACCGCCCAGGTGATTATGGCCGAGTTCAAGAAAGCACGCGAATCGTTTCTCTTCTGCCAATTGGAAATGCCAAATAAAGCCAAGTCCTTCTCCACTTGGTTTTTCCATTGCAGTGCGCCCTCTTCCCTAATTGGTTCTAGATCCGATCGCAAGGAAGGCCTCAAGCCCTGTAGCCGACGAGGCGGCTGCAGTTCTGGCCACCCGGTCCGCTCCATCGTTGCCAAAAACTTCTATGTAGGTCACATGCCCAAGTTAGCTGGATATCATTGTGCTTCGCCACGATGTTGAGCCTAACAATGAACTCAAGAACCAAGGAGGACTTGACCCCAAATGAAATCGGGCGCCCCATTAACCAAGAATGCAACGACAGGTACCCCTAAAGGAGGAGTTCTCTCTCCCTTCCCTTACGGTAAATTTAATTCTCCTTGAGACTGAAGAATACCAGTTACCAGGTGATAGCTTATGCTGAAGACATTGTACTAACAGTAATGAGCAAGCCGCTCCAAACCCCTAGCGAACTATTGCAGAGCACTCTCCGTCTTAAGAATAGCTGGACGAGGCAGAGTGGACTCATTGTTAATTCCACCAAGACCAAAATGGAGTGGGGAGCGCTATCTCTGCCACTGCCCCGCTCTGACAAGGTCACGATTTATTATTTTTAGTAAATATATCTTTCGGTGCTTACTTAGCTGATACAGTGATGCCAGATTGTGGGTAATTTCCCTATTTGAGGGATATTTTGCATCAAAAATTATTAAAAGGGAAAAAAGGGACACTTCATATAAATAAGGGATTTTCTTTTGACGCAGTTATTGTTGCATAATTGATCAAAATTCAAGAATATTCGACATTCTTACGTAATTAATCGTTCTGAAGATGAGATGTGGAGTGAAATGGTATATAATTGTTATAAAGTATAAGGACAATTTCGAAAATTTTCTTACGTTAACCAATTCAAGCGCTGAGTAAGAAAGAATCTTTTCAGTTGTAACTGGTGTTTTATGTAAAAAGCGGAACAAATTATCTGATGAAATGTTAAATAGCACATAAATGTGCTTCAATTTTAAAGTCACCAAAAAATTCTTTTAGGCCCTTAGTGAGTGAGCAAAAAAATGAATGGGAAAAAATGAATGAGTGAAAAAAATGCAGAAAAGGGGGTTTTTTCTTAACAGCTGTCGGCCCTCGACAGGCAATGGCAAACCTCCGAGTGTATTCCTGCCATGAAAAACAGCTTCTCATAAAAATATACTCGCCATTCGGAGTCGGCGTAAAACTGTAGGTCCCTCCCCTTTGTGTGACATCAAGGGGACCGCCACAAATTGGAGGAAAAGCACATATGTGTAAGCGCCAAACTATTATTATTATTTTATATGAATTTTACTTCTTTACTACTGAAACATGTATATGTTTAAATTCGTTGGGAATTTTGTGGGATAAATTTTCAAGATGTGGGTAATTGAGGGATTTTTTGCCCATTTCCGTGGGATATTTAACAGAGAATGTCTGGCATCACTGAGCTGATAGCGAATCCGTGGGCATCCGCAATTTTCCACGCTATATGTAACTAAAACGATGGTTTTTTCAAATGCGAAAGTGAGGGAAGGAAACATGAACTCGTGGCATCGCAATCGAAGTGTGCCTCTCTGCCGAACTGTGTGGAGTGCCAATCAACGTAACCTAACATAACCTAACCGCCAAAGACGAATTGGTACGAAAAACCCGAGAAATGGACTTAAAGTTACATAAATAGATATCTATTGTGCTCTCAACTATTCATAAAACCTCATATAATCCTAGAGAACCCAGAAATTTGATGAGATCTCTAAGGGTTAGCGATTGTATAATTTCTTCACTTCGCCAGAGTTCGCCTAGGTACCTCTCCCGCGCAAAAGAGTATCCTCAGTCACCTCGCAAAAATGACATAGGTCATTCGGACAGATGCCTAGCATGCGCAGGTGACCACTTCTTAGTCTGCAGTGACTTCAGAAAATCTGTTATTATTCTTTTCTGTTATTATATATTTCCTTGTCCCTTGTAAGGTTGTAGGTTCCCATAGGCATTTAGCCTGGCGTAGACCTGCGGTGTTACGCCAGTGTTGACTTCTTAACCTGTTCCTCTCCTTCCTGAGCTCTTCCTTGATTGGTTCTAGATCCGATCGCAAGGAAGGCCTCAAGCCCTGTAGCCGACGAGGCGGCTGCAGTTCTGGCCACCCGGTCCGCTCCATCGTTGCCAATAACTTCTATGTAGGTCACATGCCCAAGTTAGATGGATATCATTGTGCTGCGCCACGATGTTGAGCCTAACAATGAACTCAAGAGCCAAGGAGGACTTGACCCCAAATGATTAGAGGGCTTTAAGAACCGCGTAGATTAATCTCTGCACACAGACTAATAGCATATGCTCCCATGGGTACCGAGAGCTTTAGCCTTGGTCCGAAGATGCCTGCCCCAATGCCGTAGGGAGTTTTGGAGCCGTCCAAAGTGCTCCAAGTTGCCTTTCTGCAAATGTCTATTTGGAATTTCCTCTCAAAGTCAACTGACTTGGGCCTGTCATCTCTGGCAATCAAAGCTAATGGAATTTGGGAGCCTAGCTTGTCTCTGATCCTCGATGATAGGGCTTTTACACTGAGCCTTAAATCTTTTCAAACTGAGAGATGGCAGATTGCTTAGAGTTGTTTATTAAAACTAAATATGGGTTAGACAGTCTGGAGCGGTAACCCGTTTCGATTCCGCAGCACGTTTTTCCATGATAAAAAGGGAAATCTAGACACGAATAATCTTTTCTACAATTCCTTGTTATATTTGAATGGGGGAAAAATATAAGCGAAAGTGATATTAGCTTATTTAGAAGCAACTATTGTATGTATACAATTTGTAGATATCCAACCTGTTCTCTAATTTATCACGATTTTTAAACTTGTAGCAGAACTCATTAGAACACCCATTAAAGAGATTATCTATGCTTAAGCCGCACCCACACTGCCAAATCAATGAAACTAATAACCAGTCTAATGATTGTCTGCCTGCACCAGCACTAATCGACGCAATAGCTAGTAAATAGTTACTGGTATATTACGAGTAATTGGTAAGCTAAACTGAATTGCTACAAACTATCAGCAACAACAACAACAATAGGGATCAGTTTACCAATCAATCGTTCATTACAACAATAGGCAGTGATTAGAAGTAAGTAGAATTCGTGTACATTCAGTGTCATTAAAACTCGCTTTTTTGAGCTGTTATAAAGGTTGTTAAGCGAGTATATATTTAGACAGCAGCAGATATAGTTGCTAAGGTACTGTGGTAAAAAAAAAAACAAGAAATTATGTAAAGTTTGCGAATTTGAGAATTGTATGTTGTGTGAGAAAAACGAATCGGCATTAACTACCTAAGCACATTTATAAGTAAAGCTAGTAACTCTAAGTGGCGGCGGTCGCCTATTTGAAAAGAGGTTAAGAGCAGCACCAGCGGTTAAGACTTGCGGCTAACACACACTCAGTCAGTTAGTCAGTCAGTCATTCACTACTCACGTCAACTGACTACAGACGCTTCTGCAGTTGCAGTTCTATATAACGGCTGTATGTACATATGTAATAGAGGAGTGCAGTTAAAATGAGCAAAAAAGCGTTTGGCTGCTGGCTGCCGATCTTTTGAATTGCAGATCGTTTGCACAATTGATCGTTTGGTTTGCTATTTGCAGTTGGGGGCATTTACTTGAATTTTTTTTCGCTATCCATTGCCCTGTTAGAGTCTATTGGCAGCGCCGATGATGCCGCCGCCTGTAGTGCAAATTGTTGCAGCTGCGTGCTGTGCAATTTGAAATCGATCTCCTTCACTCTCGATCGTTTCACAGATGCAGCAGCAATTCATTGCGCATGTAAGTTTTTTATTCTCATTCCACTTTTTTTTCTTGTACGTATTTTTTTTCAAGCTGCAAGTAGCCATCAAGCCTTGTTAGTTAGATATTTTTTTTATTGAATTTGCATGTCGTAAATTTGCATAAACACGGTGCGATTTATCAATTGGCTTTGTTCCATCTATTTTGTTGTTTTATTGCATTTGCAATATTGCAATTCTTGCTGTCATGTTATTTGTTTAACATTTACCGAACAATGTCTATGGTGGAGTGTTTTGCTTTTAGTTGTTGACTTTTTGTTCTTTAATAAGAACTTCACTTGTCCGAGGTTTCGCCCAGGGATTTCAGATATATTTTCTAGATATCGGAGTTGCCATGCTTCGAGATTTCATGTGAAGCGATTGCAATTACCATCATCATCAATTACTATCATTGCCATTATCAATACGATCAGCATTACCACTACCATTTCGATTCTAATTACTATTACCATTACCATTACCAGTAGCACTATCATTACCACTACCATCATTATTAGGACTAGCGCAATTATAATTACCATTCCCATTACGACTTCTATTACCATTACCATTACTATTACCATTATCATTACCATTACCATTACGATTACAATTACTATTACTATCACCTGTAGCGTTATGATTGCCACTGCCATCATTACCTTTACCACTATCAGTACCAGTGCAATTATAATTACCATTCTCATTAACATTATCATTCTCATTACCATTACAATTTTCATTACGATTACCATTAAGATTGTCATTACCATCACCACTAAGTATTGTACCTGGATATTCTATTAATGTTAAGGTGGTCGACCCAAGCAGGTGCACACTTGGATCAGTACTATCGGTACTTTGTGACCGCTTTAAGACAGTTAACTGCTAAGCTTCAGATGTCAATCCGGAAGAGCTGGCCAAGATTAGTTAAGAAGTAAGTTCCAAGATGTCTACACCGCAGCCTTTTAAAAGTTGAGCAGATTAAGAGAAAGTGATGAGATGACTCCACCTCATCATCCTCTAGGCATAGCCATTGTAACAGATAGTAGCAACTTTGGGAGACCAAGATGAACTCATAACCGTCTGCGCTACGGCTTTGGCCAAAAATACCGAGCCCTTATTTTCTTCAAGTGCCGTTGGCCAGTAAACAAAAATACCGCTGCTGTCCTCTTCTCTCGATGAGGCCGAGACTCGCCATTTGCAGCTTAATTTCCTTCAATATCTTTATGGCTTGGCACCTTGATAAATCTGACTAGGAAATGGTCAAACGCGAAAGAAAGGGAAGTAAGCCAGCTTAGAGTCCACCTTAAGTGAGCACAATGCCCTCATTGTCGCTCGGCAGCAAAGTATATGTATATTGATCTTTCTCTTCCGCCGACGTCGCGCAATTTAGCCACCAATAGACTACTTCTTTAATGGCAGTTTCGTTTGCCTGGAGACCGCTATAGTGACCTTGAATCCTAAATTGGTAATCCATAGCGAGCTCAGTGCAAAATGCTCCTCCACGAACTCTTACATCAAGCTTCGACCCATTCGTGTGGAAGTTCAGCGGAGCCGCCTGCTAACTGCTACTCCCCATTATTTTTGCCAGTGTCCAAGAAAAACCTAACCTAAATCTGATCCAGCCCTAGCTGCAGCAGTCGTACCTACGACATCGAAGGGTGCTATGCTCTTAGCTTGGCGTTAAGGGCAGCGGGATGTGGTCCTAAGTGCGTCAGTTATTCAACCAGAGTGCAGACAGGTCCTTTTGCATTTGGTTCTTCCGTTTTTCGTTTTTTCACCTAACTTTTGACGAAACATTCGTTTAAGACCTTCCGTCAACTTTTGCGCCCATATTTAAGCTGCGTGTTCGATGGCGATGAGGTATTTATGGCTATAAGCTATTTAATCGTGATCAGATAAACACTAGAAAATGTTTCGTATCATTCATCTACTCTTCATACCGCTTCGAATCTCTTTCATTTACTATTTTTTTATTATATTTGTCTATTCTTCTCTCTCTCTCTTTACATTAGATGTTGACTGCAATAGCAATGCTCAAGGCTATGACACAGGTATCGGCGGCTCTACATCGACAATTGTTAGCCCTCTAGGTTCGCCACAGCCGCAACTGAGATCACAAGTGCAACAGCAACATCATCAGCAACAACAGCAGCTACTACAGCTACAACAGCAACAGCAGCAGCGTACAAATGCTGCCGCACTGGCGCGTTATATGCAGGTGAGTTCGAACAACAAAAACAAATACATACACAAAAAAACAAATTTCAAATGTGCCGATACTGTATACTCCGCCTAGTTGGGCATGTTAAATTGCACATTTTTGTTCGTGTTTTGGCTGAGTTATTAGTTAAAATAAGTGTGAAATCCATTTCAGCGGGTTTCAGTCAACTGGGAGCTACTGTACTTCCAATCCATCTTCAACTCGCTAATCCACTCACTCGGCGGAGCAATAGAAATGCTCGTTACACAAATTGTTATGCGCGATAGTGTTAAGTGTTTACCTCATTTGGCGTGTGATCGAGTACCGACCAAATAATTGTGGTATGTACAGGGTGGTTCATATAGTGGTTTCTTTTTTAGAATTAAAAAAAAAAAACATTTTTTTCGGTCGTTAACCCAGTTTTCCAAGACCTTGGTGGCTCTACCTGCATATTAGCCCTAAGGGCCTGAATCGTTAATGGATTGTTCGCTTAACATTGGTCCTTCACAACACCACACAAACAAGTCTACCGGCGTCAAATCGCAGTTCCGAGGTGCCAATTGGCATCGCCGAGGCGGCAGAAAAAACGATTATCGAACTTGGCGCGCAAAAAATCGATTGTGGTCAGGGCTGCATCTAACTTGATGTCTTCAATTACACTGGTCTACAAGGGTTTTGCGAATAAGACGGGACCTGGTGTTTCCGAACGGATTTTTCGTGCTGAACACGAATCTGGGGTCCAAAACTTCCCATCACGTCACGTTTTCGAGAAAAAAGGGGTTGAAACCCCTAAAAACAGCGTTTTTGGCCATTTTCGAAAAATTATAGAGCTGAACCCTGACGTGGTACAAATTTTGCATATATCAGAAATTAAAGGCTAAATCGTGCCCTTTCGAATGAGCCCTATGCCGAATTAATCGCATGCACCCTTAGATCAGGGGGTGTATTTGTGTCTAGGAGTCCAGGGAAAATTGATCGCAGAAAGAATTTCATCTTAAACGACCATATAAAATGAATGATGCTAAGGTCTTAACTACATTAAGAGTCGCTGATTACGAATCTGAAGTTAGATTTTAAAAATTCAAAATCCTACGTACCATAATTTATTGAACATTATTAAATTTGAAATTTTTATATCCACCATATTCGACCCGTCATCTTAAATTTTTAAAATCTAACTGCAGATTCGTAATCAGCGACTTTTAATATAGTTAAAACCTTGGCATTATTAATTTTCTATGATCGTTTAAGATTAAATTCTTTCTGTGATCAATTTTTCCTGCACCCCTAAACACAAATACACCCCCTGCTTTAAGGGTGCACGCGATCAATTCGGCATAGGGCTCATTCGAAAGGGCACGGTTTAGCCTTTAATTTCTGATATATGCAAAATTTGTACCACGTCAGGGTTCAGCTCTATAATTTTTCGAAAATGGCCAAAAACGCTGTTTTTAGGGGTTTCAACCCCTTTTTTCTCGAAAACGTGACGTGATGGGACATTTTTGACCCCGGATTCGTGTTCAGCACGAAAAATCCGTTCAGAAACACCAGGTCCCGTCTTATTCGCAGAAAAAAAGTTGAAATTTGTAGACCAGTGTTATAGGCAAAAAAAAATTTATCATGCCTCTGTAGCGATCATCGTTGACCGAAATCGTTCACGCACCAAACTGTCACTCTCTGAGAATGCATTAGCTTCTCAACGATCATGTGCGGGTTTTTCGATCCCCAGATGAAAAAGTTTTGCTTGTTACAGCTTCGTCAGAAGAGAAGAGCATCCTCTTAACTGCAATATTTCCCAATATTGTTCAAGTGTAAATCGATTAATATCGTTCCGCAGAGATACTCGTATGATATTGACTTTCTGTAAAGATTTCCAGCAGAAAAAGGCTGCCACTGTTAAAATAACATATGAAAAAAGAAAACACAATATGGACCACCCTTTATGTACTTAGTAGGTATTCGCCAACTAACCCTGCTGCGTCAAGTGAGTGCCAAGCGACTCTATCATTGACTGCGACCGCTGAGAAGAAGTTTGAAGTTTTAGAGTACTCGATTTGACTTTGCCGCCTATGGGCAATTCAATCTGCAGTTATTTGCATTTCTTTGTGCATGATTGCCGGCTATTCAGGCAGTTAGTCAGTCAATCACTTGTGTGTGTGTGTGTTTTTTTTTTTTGTTGATCATAAGCATCTTACATTGAAAATTGTTCGATTACTCACACAATTGTTTGATCGGCAGTTCGATCTCTCTTTCGATCTTTGATCTTCCACCTACATACATATATACATACATATATTTCACTTTTCATCGCCACTTGATTGGCATTGGATCCGTATTTTTTTGCTTCACATTACTTATATATGTGCGTGTCTAATATTTGTTATTTAATCAGTTTTAACTTTCTTCTTATTTGACGGTTTTCTTTTTATTTAATTTTATTTCTGCCATCCGTACACTTGAATGGTTTCTTGCCGTATTCTATATACTTCTGCATATTCTGGTAAACATATTTATGTACATACATACATATGTATGTATGCAAGTCCCTTCATGTGCACCTCTGTCGCAAAGGTTAATTTTTAAATCGGCATAAGCACGCCTTTTTTATGTTCACAAAAAACTTTTAATTCTCGTTTTCTATGACTCAAAATTTGGTACTCGCCTGTGCGGTGTTTGTTTCTTTTTTTTTGCAAAAACTCAGTTAAATGTCAAATTGATATTTTAATACCAAACGCGAAACATGAGACATACATTTTTCATTCACCTGATCAATGAGTTGTGAATGACATAAAATAAGTTACAAAAGGGTGACATAGAGTAGCCAGATCTGGCACCTTCCTATTTTTTTCTCTTTGGGATTCTTATGAAAAATTAGTTGTCTAAAGAGAGCAGAAGAGTGGTAAATATAATCTATTTGTCGTAGATTACCGTGCAGAGTTTCCTTTGCGTGCCCGAATCTGAGGTCTCTCCACGGCTGGATGGCATTTAGACTGGCATCATTATAGCCGGCTAGGAATTTGCTATAGAGACCCATCGGTGGGAGATTTTACATTTCTTCCAGAAATTTGGTGGATATAGTGCGCCCGTAGCAAGTAGGGACGCCGTCCTGTGTACCCGTTCCAACTTGGCCCTGTAAAGGAGGATGGGTATTATCCCAGCAGTTACATCCAGTGGTTTTATTCGCCATTATGTTCAACACTCTCCACTTTATGCTCCCTCTACATATTTGTCTTTTGCCGAGAGCTTTTCATCAGCGAAAAGTTCAGGCTTCCGGACTGCTGCAGTATATTTCAGACGAAAGTCACTGATTTCAAGGAGGCGATGCAGTCACTGTTCAGGATTGCAATGGCAGTTAGTGAGGTGAGAATTTATTGGCTATGAGAGCCCTAAGTTGGAGGTGGGCTTTAATTTGGTGAATGAATGTCTGATCTGTGTTCTCACTAGATAAGGAGCGACGGAGCGAGCCATTGATCAAATGTATACTCTCGGATAGATAAGACTCGTGTCAGATCAGTGATAACTGGGCGAAAACCATTACATCCTTCTGGGCGATCGAGGGCATCCTCGCATTTACAAAGCCGCAGCTCTGACTCTTGGGGATGGCTTTAACGGCTCACTGTCCAATGGGTATTCACGCAGTAAGGTTGAACATATAATCTAATCTAGTATGTCAGAGTTGTATGGAAGATGGCTCGGTGGCAACATCTGAATCTTTAGAGGCAAAGCCTATCCACTTATCGTATAAACATAGAAGAACTTAATAATGATACCAATTCCTTCGCTGTTCAAACCCTTCCCTTCAGTCATATAAGCGATTTGAGTATTTTTTACAAATTTATCTTATTATCGGATTCCCTATTTTTTCTCGCACCTCGATATTTACATAAGAGTAGAGGCATAATTACCAGTAGTAGATCGATGGCATTCTTAGTTGGTTCGTCTGCGTGATTTTTCCCAAAATCTCTCTGTAACCAGAAATCCAAGTTACAGTCATTTTAAATTGCCAAGTAAAGAAAGGAAACAAATCCTTGAACGTACTTTTTTCGTATTACCGATAAACGTTAGTAGTCTGGCAACTACGTTTCAACTTACTCATCAAAGACACACACACATACACCTTCTTTTCAAGTCGACATCACGACTTTTAAAGCGCTTACAATCGACTTACACGCATAAGCCTGCAAAGCATGAATATCAAATGACAATTCTACCAACAAAAAAAAAAACCTGCGCATACCAAGCCACTATAATTCTTAACCCCCGACTTTAAACGCTTTTTCAAAGTTCGTAACATTTGTGGTACGTTTTTTATGGCTTGGATGCGTCGAACTGTCGCAGACTGCTTCGTCGACAGCAGCTACCTAAAAATGGTGGACAAAATTTGTGTACCAAAAGTAATATGAGGCGCGGCTGCAAAACAAATCGTCTTTTTTTTTTCAAAGTGCTAAAGTTACTGCGCAGGCAGCTACTTGAGCGCAATTGACAGCCTTTAAGTTTGCGTTTGAATTCCTCGATGCTTTACGATTTTTGTATGCCTCGTTTAAATTTCGCAGCTCAGGAAATTAGGTCAGAAGTTTGTTTGGTGGCTGGCTGGGAAGAGAACACTTAAGCAAATTACTACTCGAGTTTTTTTTGCACTTCGTATGCTTCATTTGCGTTTGGTGCTGCAACTTCACGGTATGCGGTATGTTGCGAATTATTGCTGCCACTCAAGAGGAACTTCCACTTAGTTTGTTTATAGTTTTATTTTTTTTTTAACTTTTTGTAGCTATGTACTTTTTTCACACATTTTGTTAAATAAAACACGCCAACAAATACAAACTATTGGACTTGATTGCTTTGTTGCTACTTTAGAATGCATAAACATACGCCTCGGCGCGTCAGTTGGTCAGCGCTTGCGCGCTTTACTTTTCCTGCGCCTTTTGCATTTGACACGTGACATGGGATTTCACTTTATACGTCAGCGCATATCATTTTTCCTGCGCGTGTACGGTAAACGCATTGCAAACGCATGCAGCGAATGAACATGCTTGTGGCAGGCTTAGCTGGCCTGCACTGCTATGCAGCCATATAGCGCCAGAGGCAAGCGTTACTCCAAACACTCAATTCACGCGGGTTGACTGGCAGCCGCAGAAGAAGAAAAATCGGGGGCACATGTCAATTTGGCGCATCCGCACAGTCAGCAAGCGAGGACGCGCAGCTACCACTAAGCAAACACCGAAGTCTGCAACCAAGACAACTCCAAGAAAAAAATGCGCTTACGCCCAGCTATGGTCGAGTACACCATCACAAATGGAGTCCCGGGTGGTCGCTGCCGCTGATTGACTTGGCCGACAGCCAGTAACTTGCTACATGCCTTCAAACATGCGTCGCGCTGTCCGGTTCGCCCAAACCCCCGCCCCCCGCCTTCCAACCATTCCAGCCAGTTAACTCAGCCACTTGCCAACATAGAAGCAGATAGAAGTTGTAAGCACTATTTGTCGTTTATGTCTGCGGGTGCGCGTGCGCAGTTATGCGCGCATTGCACGTAAATTGATTTTTAATTGTCGCCATATTTTCATTAATTCACAGCCATAAAGTCCATAAGCGTTTTGTGGCGCACCATTAGCCATACATTATATGCACTTTTACCAACAAACCCACCTTTTCTCACTACATTTTTTGCTATTTTATTGTTGTTGTTGTTGTTGCACACAAGTACCTGTATTTTGCTCGATTTTATGGGTGACTGCTATGACAATTTAGTGTTGTTGACTGTCATTGTTCGCGCTGCTGCTGCTGCTTCTTTTGCGCATGCGCATCTTTTATTCAGTTATTTATGTATGCGTCGGTGACAGTTTATGCATTTGCGTCTATCGTGGTGGTTTAATGTGCCTTTGGAATCATCATCGTCCTCATAACCACATTGCAATCATCAACGTCGCGTCGTCTGCTTGGCAAAGAAGTTAATCTACCATTAAGATTGACAAGGCTAAAGCAAATACTGACAAAGTTTTTCTTTTTTTTTTTGCTAATGAATATTGATGAGCAATACTAGGTATATTTGCCGACGTAGAACTGGATTAGCTACATACATAGCTGTCTGGAGACACATTGCTATTTATAGTAGCTGTTAAGTAAACAAGTTAATGGTGCGCAAGTGAATGGGAGTAATCGGCAATTGTGTGCGTAGAGTTTTTAATTGACTTCAGGTGGACGTTAATAGGTCTACTAAATATTTGGTTATCAGATATTGAGCTAAAAGTAGTTTTTGATTATTAAAAAGTCTCCAAAAGAAGAGCTGTGTATGCAGATATATCTATATTTTTCGAAAGCTTTGTTATTAAAACCATCACCGTTATATTTATCGACATAGTCCGTATTCATCCATATCATAATAGCCAAATTTATGGGAATATTTATTGATATATCAATGGGTTTTTTTTCAGTGTGTGTCTTTAACCCACTAAAACCACCTATTCTCGTCCGGAGGCCATTTGAGGAAATTGCTCGAAAATGTCCTGGTCGACATTGTCAGTCATCTCAGTACGAACGTCGGTGTCTCCCTTCCTAGTCTTAGTCCTAACTTTGTACTTTAACTAGTATCTATCTCAAGGCGCTGTACACGTCCTTTTCTGCATCGTAGCTGTTCGTTTATCCGCAAGTGCTGCGTAATTTCTGCTGTTACACTGCAGACCGCCGTCCACGCCCCCTCGCGCTCGATCATTCGCAGAACTAAGTTTTCTGTTGCAACGTTAAGACCCACACCTTCTTTCAAACTTCGTCCGTATTCACTGGACAAGTAAATAGCACATGCTCTACGTCTTCTTGAGTCCCCGGACCGCAAATCTTTTGAAGCAACCGTGGTCGCTAATAATTTGTGTAAGGTACATCACCCATGTTTGCTACTAAGCTATGCTTCAAGCTTGAGAATGAGCAGATGAGTCGACCTTCCGTTTGAGGCAGCATCCGACCTGGCTTGCAACTGGGCTATACCCCGTTGTATTGCTGCGCTCTTGTAAACCGCGTGCTCAGTATTTTAATGACTTTGTTTACCTATGTACATGAAGCTCGTGTTGCTTTGTGCGGCGATATCAAGAGGCAAAAGCCCAGCTATAACTAGAATAGCATCTTCTATGGAGTTAATGACTCGTACGTATTTTCCTCGTTTAAGCGAGTGCTACTGGCTGTATTTGCCATAATTCTAGATAGTGCTGTGGTCTCCACTGCGCCTTTAGTCGATGGTCGAGTAAGACGCCAATGTATTTGACATACGGATCGTGGTGCCGCCAACTCTTAACTTGAATTTCTCCACCCTCTTGTAGCTTCTAATTAGGACCGCCTCTGTTTTGTGTGCGGCTAAAGTGAGAAAGTTTGACTTTAGCCATTCCTCTACCATTCACTGATGTACCAAAGTTTCCTATTACTTCAAAAACTTGATGCCATACATCGGCACGTGGAAGTCCCTTAGAGCGCTCAGTATTTTTTTCCGGCTGGCGCTATTAAATGCGTTTTTTACGCCCAGTATTACCACCAAGCAATAATCTTTATCGTCGCCAAACCAGCGTATATACATAGCTGATAGTCTTTTTTGCAATCGTCTTGGCCAGCTCTATTGCATCTCGTCGCCTGGGTAAAGGATTGTGGTAAACGCAATTTTGACGATTTTTATTTCTAGTCGCAGTTATATATTTTGAAATAAGGTCTTTCGATTCGTTTTATCGTTTATATATTGACTCGTTTTATATTGACTACAATTTTTTTGATAATTTCGTAAAAATTTAGTTAGTGATGCAGTCATATTAATCTAATCACTGTCTTATGGTGATCTCCATTTTTGGATATCTCCTTTAGTTTCCGAGATATTGAGTAAAAAGTGTAGTTAATTTAGTAGAAATTTTGATCACATATTGTCGTATGTCATACAAAGTTGCTGCCAAATTGTGGACAACATTTTACTAAAGAAAGTCCTTCATAAACCCAAAAGTAATGAACAATAAACATTAAAAATTAATAATTGAAAAATTATGTGAATTAGTAACATTTTCAGAGAGAGAAATTACATTCCAAACTTCAGTCGCGATTTCCCACAACCCACAGTGCTTTCCTTACATATAAAATGTGTGAAAAAATAGAATTATTGACGGATTTAAATGAAAATTCGCTTCTTAGTAAAATTGAGAACGCTAAATTCAAAAATGCAATTTGGTTTTGGATAACTTTGACACTTTCACTTTAAATGCAGTTTGAAGTTTAAAATGTGGGTTCTTGTGGCTTTTACATAGGTATGTGCATATAGTTCGTTCTATTTTCAAAAGTGAGGTGTCAAATGACAGGGTTCGGCCTTTAGATGTCCAATACAGTTTTTTATTTTGAAACGGGTTGCCACCTGTTAAAAATTGTATTAAAATTATTTAAAAAGTTAAATGAATTAGATATTACAATATGGGTATCAATTGAAATGGTTTTGAAAATGCTTTACTTCTAAACGGCACATAGAAGGGTTGCCGCATGTTTGAAAAATCGAATTCACTTTAATTAAGGGAATAAGGTAACCGAAATATGTATATCAATATGAGTATCAAACAAATGAAAAAATTGGGCATATTTAGCAAGAAATAAGTGAAGAGTATAAACATTCCTGAGTTAATTTAAGTGTCCAGTAATTTAAAAGGAATGTAATCAGAACAAATCACTAATTGACAATGTATGCATCTACTCATAATAAAATAACAAATAGGATGTCGTGAACCTTTGGTTTGACACAATTATTATTTTAGTTTAACTAAATTCGATTTTACAAACAGGTGGCAACGTTCTTCGTAACATTTTCAAGCTAAAACCTTCTTAAATCTCTTTCGTCTGACTCCTTTATGGTGGTACTACCTATCTATTTCAATTACCTAATTTCGTTAATTGAAACGGAATTTGATTTTTTTCAAATAGGTGGCAACCTTTTCCATGTAGTTAATGCACATTTCGATTGAAACCCATCTCTTAATAATTCATTTAACTTATAAAAAATTTGCATCTAACTTTCCAACAATCTAATTTTTTAACACGTGGCAACTCTTCAAAAAAAAAATTAGCCTTCTATTATCCACAGGTCACGCTTTTTAATCTGACACTTCATTTTTGAAAATGGAATGAATCCTGCAGATCTCATGGCACTGACAAAAAATGAAAAAAATTATTTTATGCATTAGCAAAAAAGGCATTACTTCAGAAAGTGCAAAAAACTAGCAGGTTTTTATTTCTTCCTTCGAAAGCTTAAAACCCGTACTATTTAATAAAGTAGTAAAAAATAACCTATTTTTACATATGTTTTTTATTACATAATTCCATTAAAAAATTGTTTTTCTGGAATCCGTGTTTAATTTTATTCCAAAATTTTTATTCCTGTAATTCTCTACTATCTATATGGAAATAAAAAACGTCAAACCAACATTGTATTTCAAAGAATGTATTTTTGATATTTTTTCCGTGAAGAGCTTACGCATGACTAGGCTCTTATTAAAATTCTTTGTCGATTTGAGTGGCTTCCTGGCGGCATATAAATAATTTTTTAGGGAAATATCTGTTTAATTATTTTTAGTGGATAAATTATCTTTACAAAAATACCAAACACGTTCACATTGCATATAACGAATTTTTGGATTTTTGCCCACTTAGCCGGTACTGTGCAACCTGCCGAAATTAACACACGACAATCTCTTACCCAGGCGACGATCTGTTGTTGAACGCATTTTCCTAAACCCAGGCGGTTATCATTTATATGCTCAAACACTTTCCCTGTGTTGTTGAGCATGGCAAGTGGGCGGTATGCTGAGGGCGAAGATCTATCGGCAGATTTTTATAATAGTACCAGTCCTCGCTAAAAATATTTGCAAATATCCTGGTACAAGTTATCGCTCTCTTCAGAGCGCCGATTTGAGACCCATCTGGGTCACCAGTTTTGTAATTGGTAATTTATAACCCACATGCACTACCTCCTCTGCAGTGACGGTAAGGATGCTTGCTATTTGTAGGCACAGCTACATCTCTCTCTCTCTATCTATCAAAGTCGGAGTGCGTTGAGAATAGTATTCCACTATTTTCCACAGAATTAAGAACCAGCGCTTCAGGCTGGTTTTCACTATGGCATATTTTGACGCCAAATTTGGCGAAATATTTTGACACAACTTTACCTTTTTCATCCGTATCTTCGCCGATGATATTATTTATTTGTTCCACACGCTTTCCGGGCTGTTTCGGTAATTAAAGCTTAAAAATAAGTTACTCTCTCACAAGTGTCAAAAATGGTGTCAACCCGTGCTAAAAGTGTGTTGCGATCACACTAATTTCAAACCGGTTGGTGTTCGTGAATGCGACCCTGAACTGCCTTTCCGAACGCACCCCAATCATATGGAGTTTGACGTTTAGCTTTCTGAGGGGAATTCGCTTAGGAGGAAAAAACTTCTAGCAAGTCGAGCAAAAATAAAACTACTCAAAAACATGAATATGTGGTAGATTTCAGACCTTGTGCGGTAGATGTAGTACATGCTCAAAAAAGTGGCATATCTACCACAAAGTGGTAAAAGTCCGATCACTGTCTCTATTACCAATTTTTCTAGCGTGAGGAACGCTTTCTGGGCTGTTTTGGGCAACCGCAGGTACCCGCAGACCTGTGCTGGTCTAAGTCAATCGGTATACCGTTTTTTAATCCCATTTCAAAATGTGATTTCACTTACATATTTGACGAAAAATGTCATTGAATTTGACATAGTGAAAACAAGCCTGCAGGTTTTGCCCAAACCGGTAAATGGCTCTTGCACCAAATACGAAGATTAATACTAAGATATTTGACCAAGTAAGGAAACAGCTGGTAGACAGTTTGAGGTTTTCTAGTACAATAAGATTTTCTTTGGGTTTTTTCTGGGACTCATCTTGATCTAAAGGCTTATAAAATTATTCTTCTATGCCAGCCTTGACGCATTTTGTTGAACGCCTAAGCCCCTTAGCAGATCGATCATCTCAGTGAAAGAGATAAATTTTATCCGTGATATACAAGCCCAAACGATTTTTCAAATTATAGTATTGCAGACTTATATTGTACAAGCTTACGATACCTCAACAACTAAAAAAAAAACAAATAGCACAAACACACTCTCCCAGCTGCAGCTGTGTTAACCCGTCGACAGACAGCATCAATCAAAGCATCCGACATCCTCAAATCATTATCAGTAAATTAAGGTGCGCGCGTCAGTAAATCGCTTTCGAAGTCAATCAATCGGCAGTTCGGCGTAATTTGAAATTACAGCGCGTTAAAAAATAAATAAAAAATCAGTCAATCAAGCAATCGAAATCGAACATTTGTTGGTTGCTGGTAATTAGTGCGATTTTTCTTAATACCCAATTAAAGTTAACTGTATTAACACTCGGGTGTGCTCATTTATTTATGTATGCACATAAGTACGCCTGTTACCACTAAATAAAGGTGGTTGTTGTAATTATTTGAGCATTTGTTAGTGCAACTGTCGAATCATGTTTTTACTAATAACACTTTGTTCCCCAGGTTGTAATTTTTGTGTTTCCAATGTTTTGAACATTTGTACTGCGTTCGCTCAATTCCCAGCAGGTTACCCGCACAATTGTTGCTTGTGAAATTTTTCAATTGACACTAATTAGCGATTATTGGCGGTATTTTGTATTGTTGTTTTTAATTTACAATTATATTTAGCGTTTGAGGCGGATTGCTTTTACAAGTATATGCTTATTAATTCATGATTTTTTATTTTTTGTGTTTCATGCAATTTTCATTCATTGTACGCGTATGGTGTAATGTAATTATGTGTATGCAGTGTAGCTTTTTATGTCGAACATGCAATTTTAGCAGTGATGAAATGTACCTTATTTCAGAGTTGATTTCGGATTGACAGCTGTCAATGTTTATTTAATTAGATAAACATAATATAGCATACATTTATAAGGTGTTTAAATGTTTTAGTTTCAACGTGTTGTGAGTTAAGTTACTGGGCTCTTTGAAAAAGGATTAAACAAAACAATTTAAAACTGAAATCGATTTATATACAAAGAAAAATTTACGGAATTTAAGCAAGCATGTACCAGACCATACCAGAAAATAATATCACCGCACACCCCCTGAGCCCAAAGTATTTTTGCAAGGCAATTTCGAAAAAGACATTTTTTTTAGGTCTACGCCTTCTTACATTTTTATTCATATCTTTGCCGAAATACTGTCTGGTCTTAAATAAGGTATGATATATCGATGTTGTTACCTCGAAGAGACAATTTTTTGTTCAAAAATTCATTTACTTCAAGTACCCCGTTCTAGCACTTACCCACCGAATCACCGTTCTTATCATCCAATAGGACCACCATAATGCCAGTAAATTAAAGCTCTCAAAAAATCATTAAACTTTTGCTATGGAAGTTTTGTGATTATTCTAGAAGGACTATTTATATATGCCGAATATAGGTGTCACCAAAAAATCTAAAAAAGCGACCCTAGGGTCAGCAAATTTTTTTTCGAAATTGCCTTGGGAATATACATACTTTAGACTCAGGGCTGTACTGCGAACTTTTTTTTTCTTCGCTTGAAGGGTGATACGGTCTAATATACAATCTCCATGAGTTTAACTACTTGTTGGACGAGTTTTTCCAGGCGGAATTGTTAAGATGTTTTGTGTGTGTCGGCCTTGCCCGAGTTTGTCAGACAAAATTAAAAATTCTCAATATTTTGCAGATAAGGAATACCAACTAAGTAATAGCATTCTTCGGCATAGCGGAGGCTTTCAGCAACGCACTGTCGTTCGCGGTTACTGCCACCATGGCGGCTATACGGATTGACAAGTTTCTGGTTTGACTCAACCATGAACTGCTCGCGTACAGAGTGGAGAGCAGCCAGCAGGGGCACCCCACAGCGGGGAATTGATTCGCCTTCCTTCCTATTAAGTATATGGAGCCTTACCGGCCAATTCTGGCTCGCACGTCTTTTGTAGGGCAATTGAAAGATAGAAGGGAACATGATTTGAAAGATTCTGTTTATTCTGGCATGATGGTCTTACAAATAAAAGCTCACTTACCAATTTTCATGGTGAAAATCTCTTTTGATAGAAAGCCCGTGAGCATGTTCTAACTGGAGTATCCATTGCCGAGTGATCAACGCACTAGATTACCATTCGAGAGATCCAAGGTTAAAATCCTAGGGTAGAAACTTAATTTATGTATTTTTTTTAATTTAACATTTCCCCCTTCTAGTTTAAAGTTCTTTTACACTTTAGATTTTATTGTTTTAAAAAGAAAAGTACTTTTTTATTTAATTTAATTTTTAAAAACTTGTTTAATTTTTTTATTTGTTTCCTTTTGTTGCTTTTATACTTTTGTAAATTTAATTTTCCTTTAATTATTAAATTTTACTGTTTCAATTAAAAAAAAAATATTTTATTTTAATTGCATTTGATTGTGAAGAATTTTTTTCTTTAATTTTGTTTAATTTTCAGATTTTATCGTTTTAAAAAGAAAACTATATATATTTTTTTTCATTTAATTTTTGCAAATTTTTTTGTAACTTGTGCACAAGGGTATTATAACTTACTTCACATAACGATTGTATGTAAGAGCCAAAACGAATCGATAGATATAGACAAATGTATACATAAATGATCAGAATGAAAAAAGAAATCCGTCGGTCCGTCTGTGCACACGATATCTTAACGAAACTCGGCGTGTGTACTTCTTTTCAGCTTAGGACAGATGGTATTGAAAATGGGTAAAGTCGGACAATAACCACACCTACCTCGCTTATAACGGCAGTTTTCAGAAATAAGAAAACTGCGATATTTTAGTAACTACTGAAGCTTATTCACTCAAAATCGATATTTACGACGAAAAATAAGGATATTTTAACATTTTGGAAAATGGACGTAGCCACGCCCACTTATGATTACATGTTTGTATCTTGGTAACTGCTTCACCAATTTTTTCCAAACTTAGCATAGTTGTTAGCCTTGGTACAGCATACCAAACGGCAGAAAATTTTTAAAATCGGACAATAACCACACCCACATCCCATATAACGGTAATTTAGAGAAATACGAATGCTTCGATAAATCAGTAAATACTGAAGCGAATTTATACAAAATTGATGCTTGCAATGCAAACTCGGTGTGATTATTGTGCTTGCCACTAAAAAGCAAAATGTTGAAAATTATTGAAATCAGACTAAAATTATGCCCAATTTTCATATAACGGTAAATTTCAGAATGGCTTCAAACTTCAATATTTCGAAAATCAAGGACACTAATTTACTCAAAATTTATATTTACAACAATCCCTTAAAAAGAAGTAACATTATTATGGAACTTTAGAAAATGAGCGTGATACCGCCCACATATAACTATATACATTTATCTCAATATGTCTAACTGAACGTTCTATCGAAGATGTTTGATATAGGGGTAAAACCACCCCCGGCTTACCATGTAGCGTTAGTTTTCGGAAAGGTGAAAAAACTATATTTAATACTTGCGCCGGATATTTAATGTTCGGCACCGCCAGAAATTATACTTTTTACTTGTTTTATCCATTTTTTCTTTTTTGAAAAAAAATTTGTCATTTAGTAGGTTTTATTCATGATTCAATAATAAATTAACTAATTAATTATTGAATCATGGGTTTTATTGGTTTAACAAGAAAAAAAATGTATTTGATTACAGTTCCAGAAAACTTTTTGCTTTACAACAGAATAACGCTAAGACCTCTTCGTTAAACTATCTTTCAATTAGTGTTTCGAAAGACAGAAAAGTGCTTTCAAGACAATTGGCGGATCTGACTGTGTGCGTTGGTTGAAAGACAGTTGTCAGAAATGCCCCGTAAGTATTAGCGGGACAAATGACACTGAAGATGGCACAACGCCAAGGGGTGACAACCAAAATGAAGCTCTTTATTTCCCTATTTGAAAAACCTACCCCAGTTTCCGTCTTTTTGTTGCTGCTTAACAGCAAACCAAATTCGAAGTTCTTATTTAAAAGCGGGATTAAAAATTCTTGGCCAATGTCGGAAGTTTTAAGCCGTCCAAGTGTAGTAGAACTGGCTTTGACTTAACCTCAGACCTTTCCCAATATTTAAGCAACTTTTACTCACTACCCGTAGAACGTTTCTTTGTTCACAGCCGCCAAAAATGTCCCATTCGCCTGCATTCAGCTAATTGACAACTTCATCAGTTTACAATATACGTACTCCTGCTCTGGTGAATACAAATAGAAATGTAGCGCAAGTGTCAACCACTTTTTCAAGCAACAGAATATAGAAATTCAGAACAATAATGGTAAACCAACTTGGACCAACAACAAACGTTAGTTAAGCAACTACACAAATGTGTTGCAAACAAAAGACCATGGATGACTGCAACCTGGTTTTTTGCGAATATGCCTATATTCATACATATGTATATAGATACATATATAGGTGCATATGAATGTATGTGGATATAGAGTAAATGCAAGAATGAAACCGCAAAACCAGTCAAATACGGGCACTCGTAGCTGCGGTTGTGCTCATCGCTGCGGTCGTGTGCCAACAAAGGAAGTAAGCCAATTGTTGACACGCCACTGTGGCAACAATGCCTACAGTGTTGCACGAGTCAGAGTCGTATATACTTTTATTTGTACGTACGTACGTGTGTATATGCGTGGAACGAAAGCTCAAATAATATATAGAGTAACATGCTGTGAACCAGTTTTTTCTTCATATTTTTTTTTAATTTTTTTTTGCTTTTTTTTGGTTCTTATGTAGTAACACAACGTGTGTCTTCTTTTTACTTACCGTATACTTTTGGTCAATGCGAATGTATATTATGGCTTAAATGTTATTCTACCGTTGAGTTTTGTTTGGCTCGAATATGTGTGTGCCAAGTTGTTGCATAAGGCTTGAAATGGCAGCAGAACTGGTGCAACCATATTGAGGGTAATTATATATATAGCTTGCGTAATATCTTTTTAGAGCATGAACTGTCACTATTATACATACATATATAATCCTGGTTAATTTACTACTATAATTTTTAACCGACTTCATATTCGTCGGAATATTTTTCTTTTTTGTGTATGTTACCGGGTCACTTTGAACCACGTGAACCACATCGAAAAGGTGGCACCTTAAGGATGATCCCATATTGATTTGGTTTAAATCTGAAATGAGGAGACTAACGGTACTCCTAAATATTTATATGAGCAAAATTTCCTTTAATGCTTTTTATTTTTTGAGCGTTAATAAAAGTCAATGTAAGGATTCCTACAAAATACATAAAACTCACGAAACACCCCGAGCACCTAGCTTTCGTCTTCCGGAACTGATAGCAACGGACAGTGCAACAAAACTGCTAAAGTGTTATATGATATCAAATCCCTCACGAAGTAATCGGCAAACTCGATGGTACTCTTGAAATGCTGTACATCTCTGGCTGGGTCGTTTCGCCTAAAGGAGATACGATTACATGACTTCTGTAGAAGTTGCCAAGATGAAGAAGAGGAAGAAACGATTCTGCACCTGTTGTGCCAGTACCCTGCTCTATCCAGACGAAAACTCTTCGCACTGGCTAGACCAGTCTTCGATATCATGGAGGACTTTAGATGCGTGGATATCAGGAATATTTTAAAATGACTGCGAAGGTCCAAATTGTTTTGGAAGTTGTTGGACCAGAACCTAAGAGTGCATTAAGGATATTCACATATCAATGTCTATGTATAAGATCGAAAGGGCCATCGAGTCTAAGGTGCTTACTCTGAGTGACTCCTTCGGGAAGGAAAATTCTGCTTACGAATCCGGAAAGTTTTTAAGGACTCTATCAGAGGTTACAGTTCTGCAGTTCTTCGATGAGTGTCAGTCGATGTAGCTGAATTAGAGATACATATAAAAGAGGCTGCTCTTCTATAATAGATAGAATACTCCTCCATCACCGTCCACTATGAAAACCAGGCTTAAATTTAATATCTATGTACAGTGCAACAATACCCCACCGAAGATAGCAATCCAAGCAAGAATGGCGCTAATAGATTTGGCTACGCTAAGCATCAATAATGTAGTATGGCTTCCTGGGAACAGAAATATTACTGGAAACAGCATTGCTAACGATCTAGTACGGAAGGAATATAATATCTAATCGTTCAATTCTGCCCTAAAAGCCGTCAAGCAAATTATCTTCAAATGAACTACATATAGCTAAGATCTCTTTTTTGTTTTTTTGAAAAATAAAATCACAGGTGGGCCAGGAAGTTGTGTGAACGGATCTGTAAAGACTTGCTCTCTAATGATTTCCACCGCAGTTGCGCACTATATCAACGCAATCTGAAGAATCTCTTAAGTGAAAAAAAAAATTATTAAAAATTAGCGCGATTTTCTAGCATCTTGAAATTCGCACTTTAACCTACATAATTTGATGAGCTATAAAACTGGATACCCAAAACTTTTCTAAAAATACTGAATAAAAATATTAAAATTTTTGGGTGAACTTCTTAAAGTTTGTTGAATTTTCATAATTTTTGTACAAAATTTGAAATGTGTATTTACATATGTGGTGCTAGACTTTTATAAAAAAATATAAACATTAAATAAACAAAAGAAAATTAGCCAGAACTGGGCAAAATGTCACTTGACTTAATCGGCTGACAACAAGATTACGAATAATTGAAAAGGAAAAAGTTTGTGAAAAAATGGTCGAAGAAAAAACAACGGAGCTGAGGTGGACATTTTTATGACGCTAACCCGCAAATTAGTCAGCTTTCACACTAGGCGGAGTTGCTGGGTAATAATAACAAACCTTTTTCACACATTGCCATCCAAGTTGCATTGCAGAAAAATCTTGCGTATACATATTATTTAAAGAAAAGTACAACTTTCATTTTTATTTGGTATATACTTGCATCAGAAAGAAGTCATACCACGTAGTGCTCTAGCTCATTAACGACAGCTTAGGTAACACTGAAACTATTGATTTTCCAAGCTAAGAAAATATTAATGAATGAATTCCATAGGTAAACATCCAAATGCAGTTGATTTGTTTATTTAAGAGTACTCGTATTTACTTTTGTTTATTTTCCACCTGGCCGTGAAAGTGAAAGGCTCTAGAAAGCCATAAAGTCGAATAACTACGGACTGATTGGACGATGCGCCTGCTTGCTTGCTGGTTGGTCAATATTACATAGCGGTTGCTGGTTAGACGTATGCAAGTCTGAAATTGTTGTAGTATTGTCACTCGGCCAGCTAGTTGCTGATTTGCTTATTTCTTTTTATATTCATATTTTAACAAGTATTTTTGTGTTATCTCGTTAACAACTCAACACACACCTTTCTCTTCAATAGCGTACAAAGCTCATCAACATAAAGCGCCGCCGCGTTTGCAAAGCTTGCGCGCGATCCCTTGAATGTGTCAGTTGAAAGCAAATGTTAATGAATTTGAAGTCGTTGCAAGCGCTTGAGTTGTAGTACATAAATATTTTCACTGCCTTTTACTGCACTTAACTTGAGACCGCCGCACTATACGCACTATGCAGGTATTACTATTACTACTACTACTAGGGATGTGCCGGATATAGATTTTGCCGGATAACCGGATTCCGGATATCCTGTAAAAAATAACAGCCGGATTCGGATATCCGGTAGACTGCTGCCCTTAATAAATTTCACAATATTGTTTTTTTGCCGGCTCGAGTTCACCTCGACCTCCGCACCGTTTCTGATGCTACAGAATTTACCACTTCGAAAACACAATTACGCACACATCTGTGCGATGCTATCGCAGTGAAAAATGGCATCTTATAAACAAACAAAAAACAATCTTCATCAAATTCTTTGCTTTTGAACAATCAAGATGTTTTGTTTTCTTACGTTAATTTTTGTTTAAATTATACAGAACCCGCCTATTAACCTTTTTCGTTTCCGAACGCGTAGGTCTGCAATTTCGGCACGACGAAATGAAGAGCTGTGAATGTTCCAATAAATAGTTGCGGCATTGCTGTAATTGCAGATTCGCATCGTCAGAATCGCACATGTGTGTTGACGCCTTATATGGACCTTACATGGTCACATTGTTTGATCAAACCCTGTGTAATTAGATGGTTTAACATACACGCTTCAAAAAACCCATCAAATTTCAGCTTTTTCGATTTGGATGAAGTTGAAGAGAAGCTTAAGAAAGCTTTGTATTCATTTGTTAATACTAATACTAAGTCGTATACTTTTTCCTTGTTCAATTATGTGTTTTTATTTAAATTATTGTGCACAGATATGTCTGTGTAATTAGATGGTTTGACTTACACATGTCAAAAAAGCCATAAAATTTCAGTTTTTGTTGAAGTTGTATCACCACAAAAAAGGTTTTGGAGATTTTTGAAACAATTTATTAGTTTTAAAATGAAGTCGAATTATTTTCTTTTATTGCTCATTTCTTCTTTTTATTTAAATTATCGGGAACTTTTTCTTTCACTTTGTTTATCAATTTGATCAAACAGCACTTTACACGGTCCACAGCACACGTCAAACGACTATCAAATTTGATGAAAGTCAAAACTACTAAGGGTATTCCTAAAAGCTTATAAATGCAATGTAAACCGTATAAACTTATAATTGTGTAAACTTTATAAATGAACTGTATGGAAACTCGTTTACTCATTTCAGATAAATTTATCCAGCGATTTCACTGAATAAACCTGATAAACTGAAGCCAATGCAACTCTGTCGCAACTCAAGCTGTGTTTTCTTGGGCAAAAATAGGGATCCGCATACAAATTTTGCACGCAAATTCAACAACAATGATATGATCCTGATGGAGATCTGGTTCAATTTATTATCCGTTCTGTTTGTTTTGGTTCACTGATAATTAGGCGCACAGTTTGGAATCAGTGACAAATGAATTCATAGACAAACAGACATTCTGCCATTGTTTCATATAACTTGCTTCAAATAAATCGCCTTTATGTTAAATATTTATTTAAATGAATATTATTTCGTCTAAATATAAGTTTTTCCCATTTAGTGAGGTAATTTCTAAAACTTCTTAATCCTGGTGCTAATAGTCAAAAATGACTGATACTGAGCTCGATAACCAAAGAAAACCCGACTATTTTCGCAAGTGTAAACGAAAGGACACGTCACACTCAACTTACAGGCCAACCTAATATCCACGCACGCCGGCAGTTTACTGTCAAAAATTTCTCATGCACATACAGCTTTGAGGAAATCGCCAACGGCTCTGATACTGATTCTAGTGTTTCTAGTGATATGGATAGCCAAACGATTGGTAGACAAGGCAGCGAACGTACAAGAAAAAAGGCAGCGATTTATGAACTAGAAATAGAGAAATATTTGCAGCTACCTCTTATATCCAGACAAGAAGATCCTTTAACTTGGTGGAAGTATAGCCGCAAAGAATTTCCAAACTTGTTTACAGTGGCAATGAAGTATCTCTGCGCGCCACCTTCCTCAGTGAACTCGGAAAGAGTATTTAGAGCATCGGGTAACATTTATATTGAAATTAGAAATAGGTTGTTGCCCGATAATGCGGAAATGCTTCTTTTCATAATGAAAAATAAACAAATTGTTAACTTTGATTACTAATTAGATACTATTAAATTGGATCACAAAAATACAAAATCTGGGTTAAATTTCTAAATTGAATCTTCTATAATCGATATCCGGAATCCGGCCGGATATTAGCCAGTATCCGGCCGGGTAACCGGATAACCAAAAAACAGCCGGATAGGCCGGGTTCCGGATATCTACCGGATACCCGGCACATCCCTAACTACTACTATTGTGTGTATTACAGTCGTAATGCGTATGATCATCAATCACTGTTGCTAACTAAAAGCGCACAACAGCAACAACAAAAAGTGCATAAGATAAATAAACATTAAAAAATCTATGTGCCGCCACAAAAATTGGGTTAATTTTCTGCTTCACTGTCTGACGATGCGCGCACAGTGTCGTGAGTTCACATAAGCTGCGGCTGAAAATAGAAGGAGTTAACGTAGTAACGCAGTGCAATTTTGCACACTGGATGAAATTTGAACTAAATTTTGGAAATAACACATTTATAGCCGCTTAAAAAGACATGGCCGGAGAAGGCGGTATGGCTCTATTTCGGGTACGGGCAATCGAACTGCATAATTAGTTTCTTAAAGTTTCCGCACGCCTTCATAGTTTTTTTTTTAATACCCCCTACTTCGCAGTATAGTAAGGCGGTTCTAGGGAGTGAGGGAGGAGTTTAATCCATTTTTTCCGGATTCAGCACCCCCCCAAAAAATAAGAATACACATCCATCTTAACTTTGTATGCAAAATGAAATTTCATTTACCAAGCGTCGTTGCAAGGGGGAGGTTGCGGGAAAATGGCCAACCGTACGCGCGACACTGTGCGACGCCAGCATCGACTTCGCCAGCTGTTAAATGCGTAGAAACGTGTTTCGAATGCGCAGTGCGCCGGTCATTCGGTCAATCGGTATGCCAGCAGCCAAGTTTTCAATTTACACCTGAAGGAAATGCAAAACAAAAAAATGTGAATAAAAAAATATGCATGCGTTCGGGGCAGCTTAATCGCTTGACAGATCTTAAATCTCGAATTTTTGTTGCACTTATGCTGATTGCTGTTGTTGCTTTTTGCTGTGGTTAATCGCTTATACCGCCCCAATCCGTTGCAGCAGCTGCATGTCAATTCATCCCATTTATCCTACAGTCTCCTGGCTCTTCACTCTCCCTCAACTTCAATCGCAGCTTTCCTTCCCCTCTCGCATGTTGTCCGCGCTGCTGAATTTCTGACTTGTTTAATTATTGGGTTTTTTTTCTACTCTTTCCTCTTGTTATCGAATGAGGTGGGTTAGGAGGTGAGTAAGTTGCACCGACTGACAGCTGCAGCGCATACATAGTGGCTGTCACACAACGCGTCAGCCGCTCGTAAATTATGTGGCGCTCAGATGTACGCGTTTGTAAATGCTGTGGGAAAGTTTTTTACTCCACACTAAATTACCGGCTGACTGACTGACTGACGGTATTTTTTGGGTTTCGTATGTTTTTGTTTTTCATTAATTTAATTGACAATATCTGCTTGTTAATATTTTGATCTCATTTTTTATATGTAAGCATTTTCTTTTTTTTATTGCATTTGTGCAGCGTAGTTTTGTTTTTGTAAATATCTTAAGATTTCAAGTGTGCACAATTTTTCATAAATTAATACACATGCCAGTGGCTTTTAATTAATTATTGCTGTAGTCGACTGGCTTATAATTTATTGTAAGATTATCGAGCTTATACTGTCTCTTTTTTATGATTTGATTTTATTTGTTATGAGTCACCGATTATTCCTGGATAAATAAATACAATACATAATTGGCGTCGGCCGCTGTGGTGTAGTGGTAAGCAGTGCGCGCTTCCACTCCGCAAAGCCTGGGTTCAAGCCCTGGTCAAAGCAATATCGCAAAAAATGTAGAAAAAGGTTTTTTCTTAACAGCGGTCGTCCCTCGGCAGGCAATGGCAAACCTCCGAGTGTATTTCTGCCATGAAAAACAGCTTCTCATAAAAATACAATCGCCGTTCGGAGTCGGCGTAAAACTGTAGGTCCCCCCGCTTTGTGTGACAACATCAAGGCGCACGCCACAAATCGGAGGAGAAGCTCGGCCAAACACTAACATATGTGTAAGCGCCAAACTATTATTATTATAATTGGCGTTGTTAGAATTCAGAAGAGTAAAGCATTGCATGTGATGTGATGTGATGTTATGTCACATGATATAATGGATATAATGGAACATCACAAGGTATGACGCACTAGATGTCTATGTATACATACTTCCTTCACTCGCCAGAAAAAAACCGCTAAAGCATATTCTTCTTGCATATATGTAAATCAATGGAGTTCCAGAAACAAGTACAATAAATAATAAATCAAGTTTTTGAACAATTTTTGGCCTTAAAACATTTATGTATTTAGGCGAAAAAGTATCGAAATTACTAATTTCTTCATTGAAAATTTACGATTTTTTTTAATTTTAATAAGTTTAGATATTTGAAAATGTTAAAATTAAATTATTCTTTTTGCCAAAACAAAAGAATCTAGTGTAATAATACTTATGTGCCACCTAATGAAAAAAAAAATACAATGAGTACGAGATAACTATGCTTTGAGAAACTAAAATTCCATTTTTACTCTTTTTATTGGCATACTCGAAATTAATTCTTATATTGTTACATACATGAAGAAAGTAATATATGTATAAGTGCATAAGGAATACTGTGTAAAATTCTCCCACATCAATATTTAATTACTCTCAAAAAATAATATGACTTAAGAGTTAAGGCGTACGAGTAAACGTGTTGGATGACTGCGTATGGTACTACGGGACGTATACGTTACATACGCAACTACAGGTATATGATAACGAGTGGTTATTTTAACTTTTTTTAGCATATCTTTTTCAAATTTTCATTTAAATACAATTTCGCGTTGGAAACTTGTTCTTTATACAAATCTGAAGATAATGATTTTCTAAGATACACTAGGCGACAAATGTTTTAATATAATATTCACAATTATTTTCATAAAAATTTCACTGCATTAATAATATAAATCATATGAATCAAAGTTTCACACATTGTATAAAGTTCCCGAAGATCCAAAAAAGTTTCATCTAAATTTTCAACTTTTTATTCCGAATTTCTAGAAAATTTCCGAGTGGGCAGTTTTGCATATACACACCTACATACATACCAACATATATTGTTGTAATATGATGTGATCCATTACCACCAGAGTCGAAAATTTTAACCTTTTGTTTGGAATTGCTTATTTTGCTTAATCAGGGTTTCCAAGCTTAATTTTAACGACCATGCTTGATTTTGCCTATTTCTAAGTATAAAGTTTCATAAGGACGGAACTTTTAAGAAAGCGGTCAAGAAATAAATTTCTATTATTTCGTGTGTGTGAATGCTAGTGTCCATGGAGTTTTGACATCTGATATTTTACAGCCTGCTAACTCACATTTTTCTTATGAAATAATGGAACGGGCATATATTTCTGTTCAAAACAAGAGGGACGCCTTATGCTCTTAAAAAAAAAAAAAAATTAAGAAAACGATAGTAGAAAGCGTAGCAAAATTTTTCAAGGACTCCGTACTGCTTAAAAAAAAAATTGGCTTAATAAATTTTTCTTGAGCATTTCTTGGGGGGTTTTTTTATTTGTCGACTATAAAAATGTTTACAAATCTGCTATATATTTAAGTATTTGCCATGTTGCAGAGAACAGGACAGAATCGAACGTAATTTTGACAGAATATTGCCATGACAACTGGGCCTATAATAGGGTGAAAAAATTGGGATACAACAAGAGGGCGTGGCACCTCCCATGGACGTGAAATTTTTAATCAGCCATAACTTCGGAACGATATGTCACATTAAATGGAAATTTGGTGTGCAGATATATCTATGGTGGGTGCTTATAGTATGGTATATATAAATGAGTTTGTTAAAGAAGGCGTGGCATATCCTATGGGCGTGAAATTTTTAAACAGATATAACTTCGGAACCACAGGTCACATAAACTTGAAATTTGGTGTACAGATCGATGATAAAAGCTTATAGTAAGGTATATGTAAACTAGTTTTTTGAAAGGGGCGTGGCACATCTCACAGGCGTGAAATTTTGTATCAGCTACAACTTCGGAATCATAATTCACAAGAATATGAACTTTGGTATGAGTAAATAACCATGGTAGGTGCTTATAGTAAGGTTTGTATACATGAGTGTGTAAAAGGGAACGTGGTTCATAGGCGTGGAATTTTTAATCAGTCATAAACTGGGAACCACAAGTCACATGGACTTGAAATTAGGTAGGCAGACATATATGTATATTGGAGTTTATAGAGTACAGTATATATAAATGAGTTTATAAAAGGGGATAAATATGTAGTCATCTATTAGATTACTCGGATATTTAAAACTGTACTTTTTTTTTTTGAAAGCTCTCTATACCATTTCGAAATGGAAGATTAAATCGCTTTTTTGATCCCGCGATGCTGGGGAAAGAAAAATGTTCATTCATAATGAATAAAACTCCTTCCGAAATAAGCATTCTAACGGAAGAGTGCAGCTATACTAAAACAGCTAAGAAAATAGGCAGCTAAATGAAATGTGCCGCAGTATACTAATTTTAATTTAAAAATTCTGTCGTAACCTTAGTCTACCTAATATTAATAATGGAACAAGATTTGTAGTACAGAAAATGATGATCAATATATAGTAGTGCCATAAGCACGATAAAGCTAAAAGTATGACCCATAAGAATGCCTTAATTTAAATAGAAAGAAAATAGTCTGTCTCCTTTAATTTATGCTGAACTGAATATTTATTTCTATTACTGTTTTATATTTTGATTTGTTTATCCCGAACGACGCGACGTCGGGTGCTCTGCTAGTAATAACATAATAACAGGTTTGGTTTTTTGAAGTGAAACTTCTTAATCGAGTTCGGAGATGGTTGCGTTAAATATTTAACACCAAGGCATAAAATCTGTATCGTTCGATCGATTTTTAGAAATGAGGTGTCACATGAAAGGCCTTGTCCTTCGGGTGTACACCATAGTCTTAGTTCCATGAAAGGAGTTGCCACATGTTAGAAAATCGAATTCAAAATTTCTCTGCTGCAGAGGGTTGCGTTAAATATTTAACATCAAGTCATAAAATCTGTATCGTTCGTACGATTTTCAAAAATGAGGAGTCACATGAAAGGGCTTGACCTGCAGATGTGCAGTATGGTTTTGGTCTTTTAAAGGGTTGCCATATATACGAAAATCAAATTCAAATTATTTATTAAGTTAAACGAATTATCCCAATATGGGTATCAAAAGAAATGGTTTTGAATAAGTTGTATTTTCTAGCTAAATGTAGGAGGGTTGCCACCTGTTTCAAAAGTAAAATTTAGTTAAATTATACAAAAGTCTTACGCTTAAAATACTATACAGTACAGAAAGAGCTTACAGAAACACAATTTAAATATTTTTGAGGTGCCTGAAGAGGGTGGCCACCTGTTTAAAAAGTTAAACTCAAATTATTGAAGCAAATCTTCTTATTATAGCTCCGTTATGTTTGCGATAAATATTTAACGCCACGGTACAGGTAGCATATGACGGGTATAGAAAACGAATAGCTGCGTTAAACGCCAATTGGGCGGGAAAAGACTAATGCAAAGACAAGAATATAATCAAAAACAAATAAAAAGATAAGATGAAGATGAAGATGAAGATGAAGACGAAGATGAAGATGAAGATGAAGATGAAGATGAAGATGAAGATGAAGATGAAGATGAAAG